>NW_006408674.1:59817-62554 GCF_000296735.1 Chrysochloris asiatica
CTGCAAGTGTGGGTGTTCTTGTGCATATGCTCTCTCTTTTTATCAGCTGAATGCTTCACTCTCCATATTGTAGGGCTTAGCTCGCTACTTCATTGCTGTTTTTCCCTCACTTCCCCTTATTGGTGACGAATGTGGTCACCAATCACAGCGTGTATTCCCATTGAGTCCTAGTCTTGGAAGGGGTTTTGCACTGAGGGGACCCGATCACTTGCCTTGATGTTTCCTGCATCTTGTTTTCTTATCTGTTCTGCTCTCTCTGTCTCTTGGCTATTGCATTTAATCCATTTACATTCAGTGTAAGTCCCTGTGTGGCGCTGTAGGATAAACACTGGACTGCTAGCCACAAGGTTGGCAGTTCAAACCTACCAGTTGCTCCTCAGAAACCCTATGCTGGGTCACTATGAGTCAGAACCAACTCAACGGCACTTAAAAACAATTATTAATAGATATTGATTGCTGTCATTTTGCTGTGTGTTTTGTGTGTGTGTGTGTTGCAACTGGCTTCTTTGTTCCACATGATTTTGTCTGGAAATTGTGTGGATTTTCTTCTCATTTTCACTTCTGTTGTGTTAATGTTTACTAAATTTCTATGATTTTTTTATTTTGATGTACAGGTATGTTCATTTTCTTTGAGGTTACCCTACAATTTATTAATTTTTTTCCCTATTAAAGACAGTCGATTGTATCCTGAAATCTACTAGATTTCCTTGTGATTTGCAAGTTTTATATCTACACAAGTCCCTCTTTTTTGCTTTGTAGTTGACTTCATTATAAATTGCTATCTCTGGTTCCCTATTTTCAATCTTGTACTCAAGTAGGTCAGAAAAGGATGTGGAATGAGGGATGTCATTGCTGATGCCTGATGGATCTTGGTTGAAAACAGAGAATACCAGAAAGATGTTTATCTCTGCTTTATTGACTACGCAAAGGCTTTCGATTATGTGGATCATGACAAGCAATGGACAACATTGTGAAGTGTGAGTATTCCTGAACACTTAATTGTGCTCATGAGGAATCTGTACATGGACCAAGAGGCAGTTGTTCGAACAGAACATGGAAACACTGAATGGTTTCAAATAAAGAAAGGTATGCGACAGAGTTGTATTCTTTCACCAGACTTATTCAGTATGTGTGCTGAGCAAATAATCCGAGAAGCTGGGTTATATGAAGAAAACCGTGGCATCAGGATTGGAGGAAAACTTATTAACAACCTGAGATATGCAGATGATACAACCTTGTTTGCTAAAAGTGAAGAGGACTTAAAATATTTACTGATGAAGATCAAAAAGCACAGCCTTCAGTATGGATTGCATCTCAATATAAAGAAAACAAAAATCCTTACCACTGGACCAGTAAACAACATTCTTATCAAGGGTGAAAAGATTGAAGTTGTCAAGGACTTCATTCTTCTTGGATCAACTATCAATACTCATGGAAGCAGCTGACATATTGCATTAGGCAAATCTGCTGCACAAGACCTTTGTAAAGTGTTGAAGAGCAAAGATATCAGCTTGAGGACTAAGGTGCACCTGACACAAGCCATGGTATTTTCAATAACCTCATATGCATGTGAAAGCTGGACAGTGAATAAGGAAGACTGTAGAAGAATTGATGCTTTTGAGTTATGATGTTGGAAGAGAATATTGAAAGTGCCATGGGCTGCCAAAGGAACAAACAGATTTGTGTTGGAAGAAGTGCAGCCACGAGTGCTCCTTGGAGGCCAGTATTGCCAAAGTTCATCTCTCATACTTCAGACATATTGTCAGGAGGGACCCGTCACTGGACAAGGATATCATGTTTGGTAAGGTGGAGGGTCAGAGAAAAAGAGGAAGATCCCCAGCGAAATGGATTGGCAAAGTGACAGCATCAATGGACTCAAGCATGGCAACAATTGTGAGGTTGGCCCAGGACCGGACAGTATTTCATTCTGTTGTGCATAGGGTTGCTATGAGTCAGTACCGACTCGATGGCACCTAACAACAACAACAACAAGATTTGCTTTACTTTAAATACTTATGTATCTGGATTCATATAGAACTATTTCAAGAGGTAGCACATGATTAAGAGCCAATGGTAACGAAAGAAGTCCATGGTGCACTGAAGGTGTTGGCCAAGAACAAGCTTCCAGGAATTGATGGGATGCACAGTGAAATCTTTCGACAAAGATCTGCAGCAATGTAGGCACTCTCTCATTTAGGCCAAGAAATTTGGAGGGCAGCTACCTGGCCAAGATTGGAAGAAATCCATATATCTGTCCACCTCAAAAAGAGGTTACCCAATGGACTGCAGAAATCATCAGACAATATCATTAATATTGCATGTAAGTAAAATTTTGCTAAAGATAATTTAACAATGGCTACAAAAGTACATTGACATATGGAGAAAGGAAATGGGGATAAGATTCTTATGATTCAATAGTGAGTAATTATTACCATGACTAAATGTGATTGTCAAAACTATAAAGGTAGAAGTTTTGTAACATGAAGTGGTGAGAAGTAAATCTTACATTACAGCAACAGAGGACCTTTGGACCATCAAGGGAGAAGAGCATGAGTGGAATGCAGGATTCTATCCAGAGAAGCAGTGATACCAGAGATAGAGGCAGAGATGATGAAATGGAGAGATAGAGTGACTGAAAACTCTAGACTCATGGAAAGACTCATGGAAAGCTGTGTGCTGATGACTAGGAGGCAGGCTTGCAGAGTGTGTCCTTTGGTTGTTTGTTGTTGTTGTTGTT
>NW_006408674.1:63394-64035 GCF_000296735.1 Chrysochloris asiatica
AAAAAAAAAAAAAGGTACATTAACAGGGAACTGCCAAAGGTTCAAACTGGATTCAGATGAAGACATGGACCGAGGGATATCATTGATGATGTCAGATGGACCTTGGCTGAAAGCAGAGAATCCTAGAAAGATGTTTACCTGTGCTTTATTTATTTATTTTTATTTTATGGTTTTTATTGTGGATTGAGTGAAAGTTTACAGGGCAGATCATCAGTTTAACATTCAACAAATCATACACCTTGTTTCATTACAATGATTTTAATCCCCTCCATGTACCATCAGATAACATTATTTAGTATTTCTCTGTATTCACTTTCGCTCTTTTTTTTCTTTTTAAACTCAGGCATATATAATAATTTACACCACCAAAAGGCACATTCTGCAAGTCTGCCTCCTGGCCGCCAGCTCTTAGTCCCTCTCTTCCCATGAATCTAGAGTCCTCAGCTGCTCCTCCTCTCCATGACCCTATCTCTGCCTTCATCTCTAGTATCGCTGCTTCTCTGGATAAGGTCTCGCATTCTGCTTGTGCTCTTCTCCCTTGATGGTCCCAGGGTCCTTTGTTTCTGGACTGTAAGATTAACTACTCCCCCGTTTTTGTTACAAAACTCTACGTTTATAATCGTGACAGTCACAATTAGTCA
>NW_006408674.1:64419-82005 GCF_000296735.1 Chrysochloris asiatica
AGCAATTTACTCACATTTCCTTTATCAAAAACTGTTTTGTTATTTTTTTTTTAAATATCTTCCCCTAGTCAAGTTTTGATTATCAAGCCATCGAGGCTAGGTCAAGTGGGTAACAGCTGCATCTTTGGGTGTTCTACCTGTGCTTTACTGACTACTCAAAGGCTTTTGACTGTGTGGATCACGACAAACTGTGGACAACACCACTGCAGAGAATGAGTATTTCAGAACACTTAATTGTGCTCATGAGGAACTTGTACATAGACCAAGAGTCAGTTGTTCAAACAGAACAAGGGACACTGAATTGTTTAACATCAGGAAAGGTGTGTGCCAAGGTTGTATCCTTTCATCATACTTATTCAATCTGTATGCTGAGTATATAATCTGAGAAGATGGATTATATGAAGTAGAACTTGGCATTGGGATTGGAGGAAGACTCATTAAAAACCTGCGATATGCAGATGATACAATCTTGCTTGCTGAAAGCTAAGAGAACATAAAATATTTACTGATGAAGATCAAAGAACCATAGTCTTCAGTATGGGCTGTACCTCAGTGTAAAGAAAACAAAAATCCTCTCCACTGAATCAACAAATAACTTGTGATAAATGGAAAAAAAATTGAAGTTGTCAGTGACTTCATTTTGCCTGGACCCACCATCAACACTCATGGAATCAGCAGTCAAGAATCAAACATCATATTGCATTAGGCAAATCTGCTGCACTCTTAAAGTGTTTAAGAGCAAAGATGTCAGTTTGCGGACTAAAGTGCACCTGACTCAAACCATGGCATTTTCAATAGCCTCATATGCGTGTGAACGTTGGACAATGAATAGAGAAGACTGTAGAAAAATTGGTGCATAGGCACTATGATGTTGGAGAAGAATAGTAAACGTACCAGGGACTGCCAGAAGAGCAAATAAATCTGTGTTGGAAGAAGTAGAAGTGCAACTACAATGTGCCTCCGAAGCCAAAATAGCCAGAGCTCATCTTTCATACTTTGGACATATTATGAGGAGGGACCAGTCCCTAGAGAAGGACATCATGCTTGGTAAAGTGAAGGGTCAGCGAAAAAGAGGCCTCCCACATAACCCAGTGCTGTGGAGCTGATTCCAAATCATAGTGATTCTGACCTATAGGTCAGAGCAGAACTACCCCATAGGGTTTCCGAAGCTGTCAATCTTTATAGACACAGACTGCCTCAGCTTACTACTGTGGAGAAGTTGTTGGGTTTGAACTTCTGACCTTTAGGTTAGCAGCCCAATGCTTACAGCCCGCTGAATGGACTCACAGATGTTTGTCTAATGCCAAGGTGAAGCTGTACCCATGGTAGGTGTTCATTAGAAAGAATCAAACAAGGACCATCAAGGGAGAAGAGCACAAGTGGAATGCGGGACCCTACCCAGAGAAGCAGTGACCCCAGAGATGGAGGCAGAGACGAGGACATGGAGCGAGGGAGCTGCTGAGCACTCTAAATTCATGGAAAGAGAGAGACTGAGAGCTGGAGGCCAGGAGGCAGGCTTGCAGAATGTGCCCTTTGGTGGTGTAAATGATTATATATTCCTGAGTGTTTTTGTGTATCTCCCCCACCTTCCATGATCCCCTAAAAAGAAAGAAAAACAGAGGGCATAGAAGCAAATACTATTGAATGATGATGCAGGAGGAGATTGTAATCATTGCAATAAAACGATGGTATAAAGCCAATGTTCCCCCATGTAAATGATCCTTCAATTCACAGTAAAAACCAAAAACTAAAAAAGCAACAAGAAGAATAGGAATTACTGCACGTATCTTTCGAAACCAGGGGGATATTATATTTGAGCCCAGGATAAAATGAAGGAGCTCCTGAATTAATTATCAATGAATTTACTGAATACCTACTAAGTGTCTGATGCTAAGCTAGGTGCTATAGATTTGGTGGCTAAGAAAACTTGTACTGCCTTAGTTTTCTTATTTTGAGAATTGGTCTCTTATCAGCCAGTTATTTAAGGCCAAATCCAGGAGTCATCCTTGATTCTTCTTTATCCTCACCTTAACCACAGACACACACACCCCACCCTCTAGCAAGTTATAGTTTCATTTTGTCCATTTCCATCTCCTCTTTTATCACCCAGTCCCCAAGCACCATTATCTCTAGCTTGGATCCTTGTGAGCCTCCTAAGTGGTCCCTTCCTACACCCCTGCCTTCTGCTCTGGACTCTAAAACAATACTCTTGTCTTTACCCAGCAGTCATGGGGAGCCTATTAAATCACATCATGCTACATCTGGAAGAAAATCTAAACCCCATTGCCTGCTTCTAAGGCTCCAAGTGATATGGTCCTTGCCTGTCTTCTCTGTGTAACACCGTTTCAATTATTCCCCCCTTCTCTCTCTGCACCAGCTTACTCTTCTGAAAAGCTTACTCTTCTGAAAAGACCTTGTCATCTGCTGTTCCTTCTGCTTGGAAGATCTTCCCCCACATCTCCAGATAGTTGGTTCCTTCTGGTCACTGGGTCTCAGCTGAAATGCCATCACCTCAAAGAGATACGGTACAGAGTCGGGGGAAGTACCCTCCCCCTCCCTCTGCATCATACCCCCCTGTTCCAAATTCTTCACAACACTCACCAGCTGCTATAGATTGACTTGTACACCCCTCAAAGATATGCTGAAGCCCTAATCGTCACCCCCCATACCTATGAATGTGACCTTATTTGGCAATAGGGTCTTAGAAGATGCTATTAGTTAACATGAGGTCATACTTGTGATAGAGTGGGTCCTAATCCAATAGGAGTATTGTCCTTATAAAAGAGGAGAAGAGGGAAAAACAACAATGAAGCTGCGAGCTAAGTTTGACCATGTTCAATAGACTGTGAACCTGGGTGGAGGCCTGGTTGGCCAGTAGTGTGGCAAGACCTGGGGACTCCTGAGCCCAGAGTCAGTGACATAGCCACAGAGGATTAGAGTGGAGAGTGAAGCATCCAGCTGATAAGAAGAGAGGGCATATGCACAAGAACACCCACACTTGCAGATAATACCCACTTGACCTGGCTTCAATGACTGGATGATCAGAGCTCAACTAGAAGAAGAAAGAAGAGAAAAAAAAAAAAGAGTAATCTGATACAATTTGATGAACTTGACCTACACCTATGGATGCAGTAGCTCAAAAGAGGGAACAAATCCTTACAGCAAGGATCATTCCCACCCCCTCTGCACACAGAGTAGACAGGGATGGGCAACTTAAACATTGGCTACCCAAAATGAGGTGGAGGTGGGGGTTGCAAACCAAGAAGTGACTTGCTTACAAGCTTTCAAGATGGAGTCTAGATCCAGAGGGCGCAGAGGAAAGTAGAATCTTCACTGAGTATTATCCAATCTGTCTGGGTGGGGCTGATGAAAGGAGATGGGGATAGCACAATAGTGAATAATTAATATCAGGACTGACTGTGAGGGCTGGAAATGTAAAGGTAGACATTTTGTAGCAAAAGAAAGAAAGTGGTTGACTTTGCTGTCCAGGAGCAGAGGTCCCTGGGACCATCAAGGGTGAAGAGCAGAGTGCGGGACCCTACCCAGAGAAACAGTGACACCAGAGATGGAGGCAGAGACAATGGCGTGGAGAGATGGAGCAGCTGGGGACTCTAGACCCAGAGAGGGAGAGGGGCTGTGTGCTGACGACCAAAGGGCAAGCTTGTAGTGTATCCCTTTGGTTGGTTGGTTGAGATTGTAACCATGGCAATGAAACGATATACGATAGGATGAATGTAAAGCTAATGTTCTCCCATGTAAACTATCACATAATTCACAATAATCCAGTTAAAAAAAAGAAAGGAGATGGGGATAAGAGAAAAAAAATTAAAAAGCAGAGAAGAGAACAGAAGGAAGACAGCCACGTGAAGACAGAGGCAGGGATGGGAGTGCTCCACATGCCAATGAGCACCAAGGATTGCTGGGAGCCCCCAGAAGCTAGAAGAGAGCATGGACCGGAATTTCCCTTGGAGCCCTGAGAAGGAATCAACATTGGGAACCTGATTCTGGACCTCTAGCCCCCAGAAATGTGACACATTCTGTTATTAGTCACCCAATTTGCAGTACTTTACAGCTAGTCTTAGGAAACTAATGTACTATCACAACCTGAAGTGACTTTGTACATTTGTTTCTTTGTTGTTGTTGTTAAGTGCCATTGAGTTGGTGCCATCTCATAATGACTTTATGCAAAACAAAACGAAACACTGCCCGATCCTGGGCCAACCTCACTATTGTTGCCAAGCTTAAGTCCATTAATGCTAATGCTTGGCCAATCAATCTTGCTGGGGGTCTTCCTCTTTTTCTCTGACCCTCCACCTTACCCAACATGTTTGTTTCTTTACTTGTTATCTGCACCCCTCACACATACTACAAAGAATAAATGAGAACAAAGACTTTGTTTTGCTCACCGCTTTGCCCTTTATACTTAGAACAGTAAATCGGGCAGCTAATCTCACAGTAAGCAGTTTGAAACTACCAGCTGTTCTGTGGGAGAAAGATGAGGATTTCTGCTCCAGTAAAGATTTACAGCCTTGGAAACCCTGTAATGGGTCGCTATGAGTCGGAACTGACTCCATGGTACAACAACAACAATAAACACTCAGTAAATGTTTATGCACAAAAGACTAAAAACAGGCTTACTCTTAGCACTCATGAGCCTTCCTGTTGGATGGTTTTCGGTGGTTCTGGAGACTTGCTGTGCACAAAAACAACTCAAAGAAGGGTATAGATTCCCAGGTATCCCCTTCAGACAGATGAATTAGAAACTCCAGGGGAGGGCTCTAGGAATCTTTATTTGAGGACCACTGCTCTAGATGACTAGGAGTTAGTTCATGTTAGGGTACCAGGAGAAGAACATCCCCTCCCCATCCGAAGTCTTCTAATGTGCTCTCAAGAGGATAGTTAATTGCTTCATCCAATCTTGATTCATCCAGTCATCAAGCTTGGCACGCAGGAGGCACTTAAGAACTTTTATTTGGAAGGGAAATGAAATGGAATCTGGACTTGGTTGTCACAACTTTCTTAATACAGTGAAGGGATGGTTGATGACTGGGTTGGTATCCCAGCTTTGCTACATCTTGGTTGGGCTGTCTCTGAGGCCCCGTTTTGTCATTTTTAAGAGTAAGAATACTTAACTCATACAGCTGTCTGATTAATTAATTCACTATGTCAATCACTGGAACACTGAGTGTCTTCTCTTTTCCTGGACAGAGACAAGTGATATGGAAATGAATAAGAAGAGATAGTGTTTGTGAGGAATAATGGGTCCCAAGTACCAGAAAAGACTCACCCCTTCCTGCTTGTAGCTGTGGTCTCAGTGAGGTTCCAGAGTAACACAAGGAGAAATAACCTACTCTAGTCTTTGATGTCTCCTGTACAAAGGAGTTAACGTTCCTCAAAGCTTATGAAGAGTAAGTCCATTTTCCACATTATACATCTTTTATACATTCATCCATTCAACAAGTATTTATTGGGTATTTACTACCCAACATACATGCGTGGCGCTATGGCTTAATGCGCTGGACTGCAAAGTAGGTTTGAACCACAAGGTTGGCGGTTCAAGCTCACCACCTGCTCCTTGGAAATCCTATACAGGGTCACTATGGGTTGGAACCAACTCGACAGCGCTTTAACAACAACAACATACCAATAGTACATTGAAACTGGTGATGGGAGATTGCTACTTGCAGTAAAAACACTGGATAAGAAGCAGGTTTGTGAGTTCCGTTTTGCAATTCAGTTAAGGGATCTGTGACAGGTGCAAGAAGCCCTGGTGGCTCAGTGGGTAAAGCCTTATGCTGAGAACTAAAAAGTCAGCAATTTAAACCAACAGGAGAAAGAGGAGGCTGTTTGGTCCCCTAAAGATTTACAGCCTTGGAAACCTTAAGGAGGAGTTCGACTCTGTCCTTGTTGTTGTTGTAAGTGTCGTTGAGTTGGTTCCGACTCATAGTGATCCTGTATTGGATTTCCGAGAAGTAATTTGAACTGCAGACCTTGTGGGTTAAACAGACCTTGCGGTCCTGCACTTATCCTACAGTGCCACACCAGGACTCTAACTATAGGGTTGATATGAATCAGAATCAACTTGATGGCTGTGAGTGGGTGGGGGAAAGGTACATGTGTGGAGTTTAGAGGAAATGTCTGGCCTCCAACGTACAGAACCACTTTGAAGCCACAGATGTGAGTGATGCTAGGGCAAGAATCTAGACTAAGAAGAAGATGCAGGACTTCAATCTCCCCCAGCTCCTATCACATAATAACTACCTCCTCCATCTAGGACTCTGGAATCACCTGCCTGCCTTCAACATCTCTCCCTTACTACTTGGCAGCTGTATGACTTTGTTGTTGTTGTTGTTATGTGCCGTGGAGTCGGTTTCTGACTCATCGCGACCCTGTACCGGGTTTCCAAGGCTGTAAATCTTTACGGGAGCAGAAACCTTCATCTTTCTCCCGTGGAACAGCTGGTAGTTTTGACCGTGAGATTAGCAGCCTGATTCGTAACCACTACGCTACCAGAGTTCAAGTTTTAAAATCTCAACTACAGTGTCCACGTCTTTAAAAATGTACACAATAGTAATCGCCTTAGATAATTAGAATAATAAAAATGCTTGCATTTATTGAGTATTTCTGTATTGTATCTATCAGGGCTTTACAAGTATTCTCTTGTTTACTTTTCGCAGGAACCGGAAGGAAGACACTCTTGCTATCTCTATTTAATAGATGAAGAACCTAAAGCAAAGAGAGGTTAAGTAACTTGTCCAAGGTCACAGAGCTAGGAAGCCTGCCCTATGCCTGTGTATTTATCGCCTACCGACACACTCCTAATCCAGACTCTATTGGATGCACTCAGCATGTACTGTTGGCACTGAATAAGTGGGCTTTGTTATCATCATCAGTAGTTAAGGTCCTTGCCACTGCTAAGGCTGCGGGCAAAGGAGACAAAGTAAATCACACCCTGGCACAGCAGACGTTGAAATCATCAGTCCCTCAAGCTGAGCGCCCAGCAAGGATGCCCCAATTCCCTTTGAATCTTTCCCAGTAATGTGCCCAAACCCTGGTCCAGAGTGTTCATCTACTTTTCTCTCCCCCACAAGTTTATCCAGAGCAGGGATCTTATTTTCAGCCATCTCTGAAGCTAAGGGCTTGGCATGAAGGTGATTCTACATGTTAAATGAATGTGCGAAAGGGAAAACTGGAATAAATCGGTTATCAGTCCCTTTTGAACCCATGAGGGTCTAGAACCCTTGAAGCCACCACATTTTCTTGACTCAGTGGCCCATTCATTACCACCATGCTGTAACCAACAGGTTGCTGTCAAGTCAATTCTGACTCATGGTGACCCACGTGTGTCAGAGTAGAACTGTGCTACTTTTTCAATGGCTGAATGTTTGAAGTAGATCACCAGGCCTTTCTTTGGAGGCACCTCTGAGTAGATTGGAATCACCAACTTTTTGGTTAGTAGTGACGCATGTTAATTTTACTTTACTCAGATGTAAACCCAGGGGTGTGGGGGTGAGTCCTCATGGAGACAGATGCCGTTATGTAATTCCTAGAAGAAGGTAAGGAGTGTGAAAGATAAAAGGGAGGAGCTAGGATTGAGTAAGGAAAGCCTTCAGCCTTAATGCAAGTCTGACAAGTCTCAGCCCACCCAGCAGTAGGCTCTAGAGTCCCATGTGGGACAAAAATGGCCAGGCCCTTGCACTAGTTCTTTTATTTTAGTTTTGCCAATTTATTATTATAAAATTACATACATACATAAACAGTCTCTCTCTCACATTCACCCACCAAATATATTGGAAGAGTCTCAATAAGGCATGTAGGAATGATCTTGGTCTGAATCTTGAAGTGTACTTGGCTGTACAGATCTGAACTGTTCATAAATACAATGTGATGAGGACTTTGCACTGACAATGTTAAGTGTTGGATCACTTTGACAGGCCCTTGAACTCTTGCTGCTCTCACTTGTTAGCTGGAGACTACCTAGGAAGAGCATGTCTTTGGAAGCTGAGGCAAAGATGCCAGCTGCCAGGGGTGGGCAGCTACCTATACTGCTGACAGCCGGCAGCTGCTAACCAAAACAGGTTGGTACTTTAAGTACACCCTGTAGATATACTTCTAAAAAATCAGCCATTGAAAACCCTACAGAAACCCACCAGCCACTCTTGGAAACCCTATACAGAGCCCCTGTGAGTTGGAACCAACTCAACAACACACAACAACAATAGGATTTGAGGAGATGGTGGGAGCGGACTGGGAGTTTATATCTAAAAGCTACAGGTTCTGTTTTTTTGAGATCATGAAAATGTTCTAAAATTGACTGTGGTAAATGTGGCGCTGTGGATTAACGCATTGGACTACAAGATTGGTGGTTCAAGTTCACCAGCCACTCCTTGGAAACCCTATACTGGGTCGCTGTGAGTCAGAACTGACTGGAAGGCATTTAACCACACAATGGCTAGATAGCTCTGTGGATATACTAAAAAGCGTTCGATTTTGTACTTTAAATGGGTGAATTGTATGGTAGATGCTTATGTAAGGAGCTCTGGTAGTGTAGTGGTTACGAGTCAGGCTGCTAATCAAGGGCAACAGTTCAAAGCTACCAGCAGTACCAAGGGAGAAAGATGAGGTTTTCTGCCCCCGTAAAGATTTATAGCCTCAGAAACCCTACTATACAGGGTTGCTATGAGTCGGAACTGACTCCACAGCACACAACCACCATCACTACCATCAATAAAGCAACTGTAAAAGATAAACAAAAATAAAGCAAACAAACAACATTTTTAAAAATCTGTGGCACACATAAGGGGGCTCTATGAATCAGAACTGACTCGGTAACAACGGGCTTAGAATTGAGATGATAAAGATGGCGAGGAATCAGGGCACGCTTCCAGAAGAGGACACAGGAGGGAAGCCCTGAGAATCCACACTCCTGGGACAAGCAATAGGGGACAAAAGAGGTCACTGAAGAAAAGTCAGGACAGACACTTTAGACTTAAGTTTAATTTCCTACCTCTCTGATTTGGGGGAATCAGAGAGTAAAGATATTGAGTTAGATAGTGTCCATTCAAATCAATGTCTTTCTTAGAACTTCAGAATGTGACCTTATTTGGAAATAAGATCAGGATGGAGCAGGATGGGTCCTTTGTTCAGTATGACTGTTGTCCTTGTGACAAGAACAGGAGAGGGAGGATGACCATGGAAAGAAGCAGAAGTCAGGAACACATTGTAGAAGGGCTGTTCATGCCCACCTAAAGAGCCCTTGTGGTGTAGTGGGTGAAACACTAACTGCTAACCAAAAGGTGGTGGCTCAAACCCACCAGGGAGAAGGATGGAGCTGTCTGCTTCCGTAATGATTTACAGCCTGGGAAACCCTAAGAGCTAGTCTACTCTACCACTATGAGTAGGCATCAACCCAACAGTCACGGTGGACAGTTGGAATGCCCACTTGCTTTAAAGGAGATAGGAGAGAGGGGAGGGAAGAGGCAATATCTCTTCAATCTGTATCAACTGTCAGGTTCACTGTTCCAGGAGTCCTGGTGTGGCGTTGTAGGATCAGCCCTGGACTGCTAATGAATGACAAGGCTAGTGCTTCAGATCCCTCAGCAGCTCCCTGGAAACTCGATACAGTGTCACTAGGAGTGGGAACGGACTCAACAGCACTTAACAACAACATCCCATTTAATACTCAGATTCATCCTGTGGGGAGGAGACCATCATTACTCCTGTTTACAGATGAATAAACGAAGAAGTGGCTCACCATAATTACTAAATAGTCAAACCTGGATTTAAATGCAGCCCAATCCCAGCCCTTCCCCCATGCCACCCTAACCTTCCTTAGTGCTGAGTACTCTGAGCTCCCGTTGTTGTTGTTGTTGTTGTTGTTAAGTGCTGGCAAGTCAGTTCCCACTCATAGCGACTCTGTATAGAGTTTCTGAGAAGTGGCTTGATGTTAGCAGTCCAGTGCTGAGCCTCTGTCTGAGCTCCTACTGAACACCGATAAAAGCTGTGCGACATGCTATAGCAACGTTACCTCATGTGATTACCCAGACATCTTTATTGTTGTTGTTGTTAAGTGCCATCGAGTCAGTTGAGGAAAAGGAGAAAATAACTGGCTCGAATGTAGCTCCCAAATGGCAGGGCTAGGATGGGAAGCCTCACCGTCTACCTCACAGTACTATTACCTATAGTGGACTATGGAGTCCTGGTGTGGCTCTGTGAGTTAATGTGCTGGACTGCAAGGTTAGGTTGAACCACAAGGTCAGCGGTTCAAACCCACCAGCTGCTACTAGTAAACCCTATACAGGGTTGCTATGGGTCAGAACCAACTCGATGGCATTTAGCAACAACAATGACATTGTGGCACTGTAAAGTAAGCACTTGACCACAAGATCAGTCTGAACTGGAAAGTTGTCAGTTCAAACTCACAAGCAGCTCCTCAGAAACCCTATACAGGGTAACTATGAGTCAGAAGTGACACCACGGCACTTAACAACAATGACAATAATTTTAGAGCTATGGTGTTATAGATTGAATTGTGCACCCCTTCCCAAAATATATGTTGTAATTTCTAACCCTTAAACCTGTGAATCTAATCCTATCTGGGCATAGGGTTTATTTGTTACAATAATGAAAGTATATCATTGTAGGGTGTATCTTAAGCCAATCACCTTTGAGATATAAACCAAGGATGGGCGGAGGGATAACTGTCATGCTACATACATACCACCAAGGAGCTGAGGTACAGAAGCTGAAATAGACAAGAGTCTTCACCCAGCGCTGACAGACCAAGGAAGCCTTGTCCTGGAGTCAACCAGCACCCTGAGTTCAGCCTTCTCGCCTCCAAATCGTGAGAAAGTAAATGTCTGTTAAAGCCCCCTACTTGTAGTATTTCACTGAGATAACTAAGACACATGGAGTCTTGGGGTCGGAAAGATCATGGAGAAAATTCACTCTAACCTGCTAAGTGACAGGAGAGGATTTTTTTAAAGGTGCTAGGCCAGCACCAGACACTGAGCTGCCTGTCTATCCCTGATGGTGAGATTTGATTGTGCTTGGGCTGGGACTGAGGGGAGGGGACCAGCTGTCCTTGTCTCAAGTCCCTCAGGTCGGGTGAGCTGCACTCCCCAAGGTCTCTGATATGAGTCAGTCCTGACTACACCAGCCACCACCAGCCTCCACTGGCAGAGCCACCAATGCTGCTGGCTCTGTGGCCTCAGCTGCTGTGTGCCCCAGACGTTGATGAGCATCTTGGTGAGCTGAACTGTTCAGCTGTGCCCACGGGAGAGCTGGTGCAGGCACAGGCGAAGAGGGGAGCAGAGAGCTGGAGGGTCAGAACACAAGTGCCAGCCGAGCTCACAGAGAGCAGATATGGATGGAGACCACTGTTGCACCTTCTGCCCCAGTTGTGGGCAGCTGAAAGGGCCCTGGGGCTTTGGAGCCTGGCCATCCGGGGTTCAAATTCTAGCTTCCCAACTTCCCTCCCCTTCAGTTTGTTCCACTGGGAAGGAAAATAGGGGCCATCAATGGTTGTGAAGCTAACTTGAGACCATTAATTATGAAGTAGATAGCACCTAGGGGTCCTGGTGTGGTGCTGTGGGTTAATGTGCTGGACTGCAAAGTCAGTTTGAACCACAAGTTTGGCAGTTCAAGCTCACCAACTGCTCCTCGGAAGCTACGGGGTCACTATGGGTAAGAACCAACTCGACAGCACTTAACAACAACAACAACAGCACCTAGATGGGTCATTATAGCTTATTCCTCACCTGTCCTCAGAAAAGAGGACCAAAGATCCCACCTTACCCCTGGAAAACTTTCAGGCGAGTGTGGACCAGGCTTTAGCCATTTAAAAAAGAATTCTCCTAAGAGGCAGAATGGAGCAAGTCTCACCCTGGAGTAGTTGAGGAAAAGAGGAGAGATAACTTCTCAGTGAAGGAATGTCTTCAGTCCCTGTGCTCCCGGGGCCAGCAGAGCACTTGCCATTTAAGTCAACCTTAAAGGAAATGTCAGGGATCAACCAGGTAAGCAGAACCACCATGAGTTATGGGCTAAGGGATTTATGCCAAGAATCAGACAGTATACAATTGTGACAGGGGCTGAGGAAGCAATTTCAGGAGAAGGGTCACAAATTGGTCAATCTGAGAAGCCAACATGTCCATCCATCTAAGTGAAAGAGGAACCCCTGGAGAAGTCTATGAAAGTTATGCCTCGCTGAAGCTACTGCATGGCATGTGTGGGTCAGTTGCTAAGCATCTGATGGTGGGCCTGGGACCAGTGTTGGTCAACAGGGTCAGCAGTCAGGAAGAGCTGGACAGAGAAGGGTGATGCTGTGTTAATTACTCATCTATAACCACAGCACCTTCAGAAGTGATGGCTGCTCACTTCTGCCTTTCAGATCCATCACATATTCTTCTTTTGGCCAACTCCCAATAGGGAAAAGGATTCTGAAAAATGGACTTCCTCTTAACCAAGTCGACACACAAGGATGAATGAGGAGACAAGGAAGGGCCCTGAAGTAGAGGGGACTGCACATGCAAAGACTCAGAGGCAGGAAAACTCAAAGGTGTTCCCACCTTCAATTCCCCCACTACTATATACATACTCTACTATTTCCCCTCAGATAGCATCTAGTAGTTGTTGTTGTGAAGTGTTGTTGAATTGGTTCTGACCCATAGCAACCCTGTACAGGGCTTCTGAGAAACAGCTGGTGAGCTTGAACCGCCAACCTTGCAGTTCAAACGACTTTGCAGTCTGGTGTATTAACCCACAGCGCCATACCGGGACTCAACCTAGTAGTTGGCTCATCTTATTTTGCCAGTCTTTTCTCTCTCTCTCTTAAAGTGTTTATTGGCTCAACATGTGTCTCTTTCACTAGATGGCAAGTTCTGTAAGAGTAGGGATTCTGCTTGGCCACTGCATTATTCTCAGCATCAAGAATAGTGCTTGGCACCAAGTAGATGCGGTAGCATAGTTTGTTATTGTCACCCATTATCCATTCTTCCTACTTCCATGGTAGCAGACGTCCTGATCATCATCATCTAAAACAAAGACTGCATTTCTCCGGCTCCCTTGCAGCTAGGTATGACTCAGACCTGCTCAGTGGGATGTAAGCAGAAGCGTTGTGTGGCAGTTTTCCATGAAACTTCCTTCAATGACAGCTGAAATGTGCTCTTGGTTCTTTCTTCTTGACTTTGTTACTCCTTCTGGCTGCCTGGACTGTGCACACAAAGGTCGAGCTTTAGCAGCCATGTTGAAACAGACAAGGACCGCAGTCATAAGATGATAGAGCAGAAAGCTGTAAGGAGCAAGTATTCCTTGGGAGTTCATGAAACATGGTAACCATATGAACCCTTCATTGGCAATTGTTGAACTTTTATGTGAGAGAGGTGTAGACTTAGATCTTGTCTAAATCACTATTTTCTTGGGCTTTTATTATTCACAGACAAGCCCAAACTGGGTGATCATCATGCTGGATAAATATTTGTTGTGTGAATGAAAGAAGGGAGAAGAATCAGGACATGGGTGGGAAGTGTTGGGGTGAGGAGTGGTAGGCAGGCTAAGGTTACTAAGGATGGCTGACCTCAGACCTCTGGGCAGTCAGCACTGTAGCCAGAGGAACTTGAACCACCCTGCTGAGGTCCATCTAGCTCCTGAAGCTCCAAGTACGTCCCCAGAGCCAGAACCTGCCTGCTTAGCCCTTCAACCTATTAAAGGGTAAGAAGAGGCTCTGATACCTAAATGACAGAATAAAACTTGCCAAAATAGTTTCAAATGCATGAAACGACAACACACTCTTTACCCAAACCCAACTCTTGGAGTGTTGAGAAGTGAGATACCTGGAAACAGAAGTTCAAGGAGACTTTTCTGAGAAATGGGAGAAGGTCCTCCTATTCCCTAGTCCTAGCTCAGTTCTCCTACTGGTTCCTCTGGACTACACCCACAGCCCTCTTCACAATGAATTCCTTGAGGTTTCCTTGTTGTTGTTAACCGCTATCGAGTCAGTTTTGACTCATAGCGACCCTGTAAAGGGTTTCTGAGGAACCTCTGGTGAGCTTGAACCACTAACCTTGTGGTTCAAACTGACCCTGCAGTCCAGCACATTAACCCGCAGGGCAACACCAGGACTCCTTATGATGTTATGATGTCGTTTTCTTCAAATGGATCCCCTCCTCTTATGGATTGAACTGTGTCTCCCAAAAATATGTGTTATAATCCCTAACTTCTACACCTGTGGTTGGAGTCCTAGTGTGGCGCTCTGGGTTAATGCGCTGGATTGCAAGGTCAGTTTGAACCGCAAGGTCGGTGGTTCAAGCTCACCAGCTGCTCCTCAGAAAGCCTATATGGAGTTGCTATGGGTCAGTACCAACTCTATGGCACTTAACAACAACAACATCAAAACACCTGTGGATATAATCCCATTTGGGAATGGGTTTTCTTTGCTTTGTTAAGACACCATATTAGTGCATTTTGGTTGTTGTTAAGTGCTGTCGAGTCGGTTCTGACCTATAGCAACTTTGTATAGGGTTTCCAAGGAGTAGTTGGTGAGCTTGAACCCCTGACCTTGTGGTCCAAAGCAACTTTGTGGTTTAGCGCATTGAGCCACAGCACCACACCAGTTAAATGCCATCAAATTGGTCTGACTCATGTTGTTGTTGTTAAATGCCTTCCAGTCAGTTCTGACTCATAGCGACCCTGTATAGGGTTTCTGAGGAGCACCTGGTGGGTTTGAACTGCTGACCTAGTGGTTAGAAATCCAGTGCATAGTCTATAGCGCCACAGCGTGGGGTGTGTTTTAAGTGTTTGAGAAATAAAAAAAGAGCAGAGTAGGCACAGAGATGGGGGAAGACAGACGCCACACCACATGAAGATCACCAAGGAACCAGAAAACAAAGACCTTCCCTGAGAGTTGACAGAGAGAGAAAGCCTTCTCTTAGAGCTGGTGCCCTGGATTCATACTTCTAGCCTCCTCAACTATGAGAAAAGATGTATTTGTTAAAGCCACTCACATTTCTGTTTCTATCATAGCTGCACTGTGGCACTATGGGATAAGGCCGTGAGCTGCAAGTTCAGTTTGAACTACAAGGTCTGTGGTGCCTCTGCTCAGAAACCCTTCACAGGGTCACTATGAGAAGGAACAGACTGACAGCGCTTAGAAACTACAAGATCACTAATACGGAGAACTCGTGGCACAGTGGGTTAAGCATTAGGCTGCTAACTGTAAAGTTGGCGGTTCAAACTCGCCAGTCACTCCATAGGAGAAAGATAAGGCTGTCTGTTCCTGTAAAGATTTACAATCTCGGAAACCCTAGAGAGCAGTTCTCCTCTGTCCTATAGAGTTGACTTGACGGCAGTGGGTAAATAGCCAAGACGGCTCCCTTGTCCACTTTACTTCCACTGCCTGAAGCACCCTCCTGTCCATTCCCTCCCAAACTTGACAACGGCAGCCTTTTTTTTTCAAGACTTAGCTCAAGGGTCACTGTGTCCTGGAAGTCTTCCCAGACTACTCCTGCAGACTCAATCTTTCTCTTTGGTGCTCCCAGATACTTTGTACTTCCACCCACTGTAATACTTATTTCACTGGATTACATCTTCCAGAGAGTCAGGTCCTCAAAGTCAGGAAACACAGATTTAAAATAACAAAACATTTCTCAGTAGTGGTAAAAATACAGCTCCACTACCCATCTGCCAAACTTTGTCTTTCATACTTCGGACATATTGTCAAGAGGGACTAGCTGGAGAAGGATATCATGTTTGGTAAGGTGGAGGGTCAGAGAAAAAGAGGAAGACCCCCAGAGAGATGGATTGGGGAAGTGGCAGCATCAATGGGCTCAAGTGTGACAATGATAGTGAGGTTGGCCCAGGACTGGGCAGTGTTTCGTTCTGCTGTGCATAAGGTTGCTATGAGTTGGTACCGACTTGATGGCACCTAACAACAACAACAATCTGTCCGTTTGTCGTACTGTGGCGGTTTGCATGTTGCTATGATCCTGGTAGCTATGTCTCCAGTATTTCAATTATCAGCAGGATTAACTGTGGTGGGCAGTTTTCCGTGGACTTCTAGACTAAGACAGACTAGAAAAAGAAAGGCCTGGTCTTCTACTTTCAAAAGTTGTTGTTGTTGTCAAGTGCCGTTGAGTCAATTCCGACCCATAGTGATCCTGAACAGGGTTTTCGAGGCTGTAAATCTTTACGGGTGCAGAAAGCCTCATCTTTCTCCCATGGAGCAGCTGGTAGTTTCGAACTGCTGACCTTGTGGCTTGCAGCCCGATTCATAACAACAACACTACCAGAGCTCCTACTTAAAAGTTAGTCACTGAAAATTCTACGAATCCCTACAGAGTATTGGAAGCAAACAAACAGATGATCATGAAGATGACAGAGGACCCAGGCATGTTTCGTTCTATATACAAGGTCGTTATGAGTCAGAGCCAACTTGATGGCAACTTACAACAAAATTCCCCTGGTATTAAATGTGCTTATGACATTTTTGCTTTTTACAAAAGCATCCATTCCTTCTGAATTCCTCTATATTTCCAAGTAGGAGCTTCAACAGGGCATTCTTAAAAGCATTATTTAAATTTTCAGTTCAAAGCTCTTTTTCCCATTTAATTCCAAGAATAGGAGGGATGGAGAGGGAGCCACAAAAGGAGTTAACTAAACATCCAATTGTTTGTAAAACAGGAAGAAGAGCACCTGGCATGAGGGTAGGCTTCTAGATACATTATAGGGTACCCAGTTCAGTTTGAGTTTCGGGTAAGCAACGAATCTTTCTTTTTTTTAAATATATGACTTATGCAATATTTGAGACATTTAGATTGCAATATTAATTGTTGTTTAACTGAAACTCAAATGTAACTGAGTGTCTTGTTAATTTTATTTGCGAAATCTGACAACTTTCCTTAAGAAGTAATTCTGGGAACAGAATGAGAGGCCAGGGGACCGCGTTTTATAGTATTAGCGTTTGTGGGGAGGCAGTTTGTAAGGATGCCACCTTTGGGGGTTGTCTCTGTGCCTCCACACAGTCAGTAACCCCCTCCCCTTCCCTCTTCTCCAAGACTAGACCAGTGCTGCTGAGCTCTCATCTTCCCTCTGCCCGCAGCTCAGGGACCTGGAAGCAGCCTGATAATGTCACTAACATGGAAAAGTCACAAAGGCAAGAGAAGGCTTTTAGGCTCTACTTGGTCTTCCCCAAGCATATCGATTTGATCTGACCTTTCATAGCTCTTGCCTTCTTCCTTTGACACATTGCGGTAGCGCCTGCTCTCCTCTGGTTGATGTGGTTTGGCTTTGGGGTGGGGGTAGGGGGGTATTTGTACATGTGCTTTCCTTTCTTTTATTTGTCCTTGAGACTTAAAAACTCAATATTTTATTATTTAGAAATCTCAAACATAAAGAAAACTTGAAACAATTTCTGGTTTTAAAATAAGATAGAATGGATATACTTCTCTCTATATCTATCTATCTCTATCTATCTATCTATCTATCTATCTATCTATCTATCTATGTTGTTACTGCTAAGTACTTTTGAGTTGGTTCTGACCCATAGTGACCCTGTATAGGGTTTCCTAGGAGTGACTGGTAAGCTTGAACCAC
>NW_006408674.1:83230-95486 GCF_000296735.1 Chrysochloris asiatica
GCTAAACTTCGTCTCTTGTAATTCAGACGTATTGTCAGGAGGGACCAGTTGCTGGAGAAGGACATCATGTTTGGTAGGGTAGAGGGTCAGAGAAAAAGAGGAAGACCCCCAGTGAGATGGATTGGCAAAGTGGCAGCAAGCGTGGCAACGGTAGTGAGCTTGGCCCAGGATTGGGCAGTGTTTCATTCTGCTGGCACCTAACAACATATATATGTTGTTGTTGTTGTTAAATGCTGTTGAGTCAGTTCCAATCCATAGCGACACTGTATAGGGTTTCCAAGGAGCAACCGGTGAGCTTGAACTGCCAAGCTTGAAATTCAAATGGCTTTTCAGTCTGGCACATTAACCCAGCACCACACCAGGACTCCATATTAACTAAGTACAGCTCTGGTAGCATAGTGGCTATGAGTTGGGCTGCTAACCTCAAGGTCAACAGTTCAAAACTACCAGACATTCCATGGGAGAAAGATGAGGCTTTCGGCTCCCATAAAGATGTATAGCCTTGCTCACTGGTGTGGTGAGACCTGGGAACTCCTGAGCCCATGGACAAGGACATAGCCATGGAGGGCTAGAGATGAGAGTGAAGCATCCAGGTGATACGAAGTGAGGAAACACACACAAGAACACCCAAACTTGCAGATAGTACCCATTTGACCTAGCCTTGATGGCTTCATAATCAGAACTCAACAAGAGGAAAATTAAAAAAAAAAAAAATTGTTGATAAGGAAACAAGGGTACATTGCTACAATTTGATGAAATTGACCTATATTTAAGGATGTAGTAGCTCAAAAGACCAACTGAGAAGGAAAGGTGTCTTCACATCAATTATCAGTGCTATCCCCTCTGTATACAGGGTAGATAGGGATGGGCAACTTAGACATTGGCTACCTAAAATGAGGGGTGATAAAGGCATGAAGTGACTGGCTTACATGTTTTCAAGAGGGAGTTTAGTTTCAGAGTGTACAGGGGAAGGCAGAGTCCCCACTGAATAGTTTTCATCTTGTCTAGATGGGTCTGGTAAAAAAGAGATGGGGATAAGATTCTTATGATTCAATAGTGAGTAATTGTTATCATGACTAATTGCAACTGTCATGATTGTAAAGGTAGAAGTTTTGTAACAAAAATGGGGGAGTAGTTAATCTTACAGTACAGGAACAGAGGACCCTAAGACCATCAAGGTTGAAGAGCACAAGTGGAATGCAGGACCCTATCCAGAGAAGCAGCAACACCAGAGATGTAGGCAGAGATGGGGCTATGGAGAGAGGGAGCAGCTGAGGACTCTGGACTCATGGAAAGAGAGGGACTGGTTGCTAGTGGCCAGGAGGCAGGCTTGCAGAATGTGCCCTTTAGTTGTTTAAATTATTATATATTCCTGAGTGGTTTTGTGTACAAAACAACAACAACCAAAAACAAACAGAGGGAATAGAAGCAAATAGTGTTGAACGATGATGCATGGAGGAGATTGTAATCATTGCAATGAAATAATGAAAGTAAAACCTATGTTCTCCCATGTAAACTATCACTCAATTCACAATAAAAACTTTTTAAAAAGAAAAGATTTACAGCCTTGGAAACCCTATACAGGGTCACTACGAGTTAGAACTAACTCCACCGCATAACCAAGTACAACTAAAAACTCTGGCTATGAAAACAAACATAGGAAGACTCTGAAAACTGGAGAGAAAAAAGCAGGCGGTCTAGGAACCTCAGGACTTAAAGAATAATAAGGCGGTAAGTTTCCTGGTTTGGGGGGAGCGGGGTGGTTGTCTAATACATGCTGGGCTTGGAGCTGAGGAAGTCTGAATCCCAGAAACACCAATGGATGCAAACCAAAAAGCCCCAATATAAGCCTGCTCTCTCTAGCCAAAGGCCCAGCAAGACAGAAAATGTGTAGGTAATAAATGCTCGAATCTAGTCAAACAACAGAGGGGAATCTGCAGTCCCTCACCACCCTCAATCTATCAGCAAAGGCTGAGTAGGGGGCCTAGATTTCTATCCTTGCCCTGCTGATATGAGGCCCCCTTACCCAGCCACAGTGTCAGTGGAGGCCACATGGGGAGTAGGGACAGGACACCGCTCCCCTCCAGTCAGGGTGGTGTCATCCTAGGCCAGGTGGGGCACCTGAACTTCTACCCTCACCTGACAACAATGAGATGTTACCCTTCCCTCCCCCACCGGGACACAACATCAGAAGAAGCCTTCAAAACACAGATTTAAGTGAGATCCAGAGTCTTATAAAACTCACAATGTCTAGGATACCATTGAAAATCACTGAAGAACCAGCCACATTCTCAACTTGAATGAGAAAAGACAATCAACAGTAGTCATCCACACCAGGAGGACACATGCAGGTGTTGTAATTCCACCACAGGGCTTTAAAGCTGCCATCATAAACATCTTTGAGCCATAACAAACACACTCAAAACAAATGGAAAAAAGAAAAGTTGAAAGAACTTTGCCATAAAACTCCAAATTCTCCACCCCCTGGATTCTATAACTAACATTTTACCTTGTTTGCTTTGGGAGTCCCTGGGTCATGCAAGCAATTAACCTGCTTGGCTGCTAACCAAAAGGTTAGAGGTTTGAGTCTACCCAGCGGCACCTTGGAAGAAAAGCCTGGAGATCTAGCTATGGTGGGAGGGGTAGGGTGGTGGGGTGGAATCAGCCACTGAAACCGTATGGAGCACAGTTCTCTGACCTACATGAGGGGTCACTGTGAATCAGAAGCCACTCAACAGCAACTGGTGGTGTACTGGTTTTGTCATATATATCAATCCATCTACCCTTTCTCTCACTTATTTTTTACGTATTTCAAAGTAAATTTCAGACTTCAGCATACTTCTGTTCACAGGGGCTGTGTTCAAACACGACCCTAAAACCTCAGGCGCAGCACTGGCCTGCAGCTCCACTAAAGAAGTTCTGGGCTCCTTGGGTCACAACTGGGGAGAGAGAGAGTGGTCTTACGGCTGGGTGATGTGGAAGAATGTGTGTATGTCCAATACACACACAGTGCAGCCCTTCCTCTCTGAGACTCCTCAAGAGGGACCAGGACTGATGCAGAAGCCAGGAAAAGGCAGCCCAGGGTAAGGGAGACCACCCCTACTCTCAACCCCTCTAACCTTGACTTTTCCTAGTCAGGGAGGCTGGTGCCTAGGGCAGCAGCCACAGGTCTTAGGACCAACTCTGGGCCCAAGAAAACAAAGCTGGTGGATCCCTGGGAACCAGGAGATGTACCATCTCATGCTACAACGGAGAAGCAGGGCCCTGAGGGTCTGAAGTCCACGTGTGGCAGATCCCTGGCCAGCGCTGCTACAGCCTGGGCTCAGCTGTGAGCCAGCCAGTTGTATCCACTGCCATGGCAGCTGCAGAAACAGCATTTGGCAATCATGGGCAGAGCCCCGGGCCAGGACATCAGCCTGTCTGTCTGGCCCTCCAACATCTGCTGGGCTTGCAGCTGAGGCCAAGCCAGCCAAGGGACCAGGTATACCGCAGGGAGGGGCTCTTATCTCTACACAGTCTTCCAGGGTGCTCTTGCTCAAAGGAACTCTTTTTTAAAAGAAAAATATTCTTTTAAATTACAAAATATTGCAAAGACTCATAAATCTGTACGAAATCACAGAATGAACACTGGGTACCATTCATTCTCCAGTTTTATTAGAACTTAATAACTTCCAGTTATATTTGTTTCAGATCTTCTCTTCTTCTTTGGAGAAATAAAACATTTCAGATACAAAGAAAAGGCCCAGAACCTCTCTCCAAGCTTATTCTCCTTCCCATCCCCAGAGGTAAGCACGATTGGATTTAAAGTTTATTGTTCGTTCCTATGTACCAGCCACTCCTTGGAAACCCTATACAGGGTCACTAGGAGTCAGAATTGACTCGACACTTAACATCAACAAAAGGTAGCTTTTATAGTTTTGTTACTGATCTCGGTATGTGCATGCATGTTTTTAAATGCTATTTGATATATGAAGGGGCTTCAAAAAGTTTATGGAAAATTTCCATGAGCTTTTAGTTCCATTTTTCCATCCTCTCATATGTATGTTCATATACGTAACACATTACAAGCCATTTGTACATATTATTCAAATTTTACTTTTTTGCCTAACACTTTTATTTTAAGATTTATTCATGTTAGTACACAAGGCCTTAGGTCAGGGATCAGTTAAACTTTTGCTTTATCAAGACAGAGAGTAAATATTTCTAAGGCTTTGCAGGCCAATACGGTTTCTGTTGTATATTAGCCTTTTTTGTTGCTGTTTATGAACTTTTAACACTGGAAAAAAACATTCTTTGTAGCTTCCAAGCTGTACAAAAACAAACATTAGGCCAGATTTGACTTGCAGATGGTAGTTACCAACCTCGTCCTTAGATTATATGAATATCCCCCAGTTTGTTCCTCCAGGTTCATGTTGATGTCATTTTCAGTTTCCCATATTACACACAGCAAGACTAAGAATGGTGGTGGTGGTAGTGTGTTGTGGAGTTGGTTCCGACTCATAGCAACCTTGCATAGGGTTTCCAAGGCTGTAAATCTTTATAGGAGCAGAAAGCCTCATATTTCTCCTGCGGAACAGCTGGTAGTTTCAAACCGCTGAGCTTGAGGTTCGCAGCCCAATTCGTAACCACTACGCTACCAGAGCTCCAGACTAAGACTATCTGTGTAAATGTGTTAGCCTTTGTAGCATATAGACACAAGACTCTTTGAGATGACGATTCAGCACCAAATACTTTTTCAAATGGGTGATCCCCATTTATATTGCCAGCAGTAATTTATAAGTGAACCTATTGTTCCACATCTTTACCATTACCTTTACCCATTGATTCCAATTCCTAGCAAACCTATGGTGATGGTGGTGATTATGTGCTGTGGAGTCAGTTCCGACTCATAGCGACCCTGTACAGGGTTTCTGAGGCTGTAAATCTTTATGGGAGCAGAAAGCCTCATCTTTCTCCTGCAGCAGAACAGCTGGTAGTTTCGAACTGCTGACCTTGCTGCTCCCAGCCTGATTCGTAACCACTATGCTACCAGAGCTCCTTGTTGTTGTTGTCAGGTGCCATCGATTCAGAACTGACTCATAGCGACCCCATGCACAGCAGAACGAAACAATGTCCGATCCTGGGCCAATCTCACTACCGCTGCCACACTTGATGCCATCAATGATGCCACCTGGCTGATCCATCTCGTTAGGGGTCTTCCTCTTTTTCTCTGACCCTCCACCTTACCCAGCATAACATCCTTCTCCAGAGACTGTTCCCTCTGGACAATATGTCCAAAGTATGAGAGATGAAGCTTAGCCATCCTGGCCTCCAAGGAGCACTCTGGCTGCACTTCTTCCAAAACAGATCTATTGGTTCTTTTGGCAGTCCATGGCACTTTTAGTATTCTCCTCCAACACCACAACTCAAAGGCATCAATTCTTCGACGATCTTCCTTATTCACTGTCCAGCTTTCACATCCATATGAGGTTATTGAAAATACCATGGCTTGGGTCAGGCGCACCTTAGTCCTCAAGGTGACATCTCTGCTCCTCAACACTTCAAATAGTTCCTGTGCAGCAGATTGCCCAATGCAATACGTCGTCTGATCTCTTAGGACAGAGCTCCTTAGGACAGGGTAAAACTGCCTCCATCGTGTTTCGGAGACTTTAGGAAAGCAGACTGCCCCCACATCTTTCTGCTGCAGAACGGCTGGTGGACTCAAACCACGGACCTTTGAGTTAGCAGCTGTGTACTTACCCACAGTACCACTAGGACTCTTGATTTATTCATCAGCATTTACTTCGGAAGTAATTCCAACTCAACAGTGACCTGGTGAGACAGAGTAGAATTGTCCACGGGGTTTCCACGCTGTCAGTCTTTACAGTAGCGGACCGTCACATCTGACTCCTGAGGAGAAGCTGCAGTGTTAGAACCATTGATCTTTCTGTTAGCAGTGGAGTACAAAACCACTGTGCCACCAGGGTTCCTCTTACTATTATATCAAAATTAACAACCCCACTGCCATTGAGTCAGTTTTGAGTCATAGGGATCCTACATAGGGTTTCTGACACTGTAAAGTTTTCAGGAGCAGACAGCCTCATTTTTCTCACACAGAGCCAACTGGTGGATTTAAACTGTCAACCCTGAGATTAGCAGCCCAACATTTCACCCACAGTACCACCAGGACACTTTTGATTGTTTGTTATTAAGTGTTGGTTGACTCCGTTCAACCTCACAGCCTCCCTCTACAGGGTTTCCAAGTTGCTACTGGTGGGCATGAATCGCTGACTTTGTAGTTAGCAGTCCAGTGCTTATCCTATAGAGCCACACCACTCCTCTCCTATGGTATTGTTACTGTTCGGTGCCCTTGAATCTGCTCCGACTCACAGCAACCTGATGCACAATAGAATGAAACACTACTATGTTATCCTTACAATTGCTATGCTTGAGCCCATTGTTGCTGTCCTTGTTCCAATCCATCTTGTTGTGGGGGTCTTCCTCTTTTTCACTGACCATCCACTTCACCAAGCATGGACTGGTCCCGTCTGATTACATGTCTGAAGTATGAGAGGCAAAGTCTTGTCATCCCAGTTTCTAAGGAGCATTCTGGTTGCACTTCTTCCAACACAAACTTGTTTGTTCTTTGGTAGCCCGTGGTATTTTACTATTCTTCTCCAACATCGTAATTCAAATGCATCAATTCTTCTATGGTCTTCCTTACTCATTGTCCAACAGTCATAAGCACATGAGGCTGTTGAAAATACCAAGTGCATAAGCACATGAGGCTGTTGTGTCAAGTGCACCTTAGTCCTCAATCTGATATCTTCACTTTTGAGCGCTTTAAAGAGGTCTTTTGCAGCAGATTTGCCTAACACAATATGTCTTTAGATTTCTTGACTGTTGCTTCCATGAGTGTTGATAGTAGATTCAAGCAAAATGAAGTCCTTGATGTTCATCTTTCTCCCATGGAACAGCTGGTAGTTTTGAACTGCCAACCTTAAGGTTTACAGCCTGATTCATAACCACTATGCTACCAGAGGTCCTTGATAGATAACTTCAATGTTTTTCCCCTTTAATGTTATATAAACGTGCCCTGACTTTGAAACTATTGAGCCAACTCCTTGTTGTTGTTATTATGTGCCATCAAGTCGGTTCCAACCCATAGCGACCCTATATAGGGTTTCCGAGAAGCAGCTGGTGAGCTTGAACTTCCAACCTTGCAGTTCAAATGACTTTGCAGTCTGGTGCATTAACCCACAATGCCATACCAGGGCTCCTACTTGCATCAAATTCTTCATCACAATCAGCTTTACTTGTTATACATGAAGCTTTTAAATAATTGAAAAGGCTTTGAGACTTTTCTTCAAAAAGAGGCACAGTAAACATCTTTCTGGTATTCTCTGATTTCAGCTGAGATTCATCTGACATCAGTAATGATATCCTTTGTACCACACCACATCCTCTTCTGAATCAGTTTGAATTTCTGGCAGTTCTCTGGTTATATATTGCAGCTGCTTTTGAATTATCTTCAGCAACATTTTTCTTACATGATATATTAATGGTATCATTTGATGATTTCCAAATTGCATTGGGTCTTCCAATCAGTTGGCCAAGTAGCTGTCTTCCCAATTTTTTGGCATAGATGAGTGAGCACCTCCAGTGCTGCATCAGTTTGTTGAAAGATTTCAAGTTGTATTCCATCAATTCCTGGAGTCTTGTTTTTTGCCAATACCTTCAGTGCAGCTTGAACTTCTTCCTTCAATACCATTGGTTCTACTTGATCATATGCTACTTCTTGAAATGGTTGGGCATCAACCAATTATTTTTGGTTCTGTGACTATGTGTATTCCTTTATCTTCTTTTGAAGCTTCCTATGTCATTCAATATTTTGCCCACAGAATCCTTCAATATTGTAAGTCGAGACTTGAATGTTTTCATCAGTTCTTTCAGCTTGAGAAATGCTGAGCATGTTCTTCCCTTTTGGTTTTCTAACTCTAGGTGTTTGCATATTTCATTATAATACTTTATTTTCTCAAGCTGCCCTTTGACATTTTCTGTTCAGTTCTTTTACTTGCTCATTCCTTCCAGATATGTTAGCTTATGCTGGAGTTTTAGAGTCTCATCTGACACCCATTTTGGTCTTTTCTTTCTTTCCTGTCTTTTTAGTGAACTTTTGCTTTCTTCCTGTATGATGTTCTTAATGTCACCCCAAGTTTTCTAACTTTCTGACATGTGTGTCTAATGCATCAAATTTGTTCTTGAGATGGTCTCTAAACTCAGGTGGGAAATGTTCAAGATTAAATTTGGGCTCTTGTGGGCTTGTTTTAATTTTCTTCAGCTTCAGCCTGAACTTGCATATGAACAATTGATTATTTGTTCCTCAGTCTGCCCCTGGCCTGGTTTTGGCTGATGATGGAGCTTTTCCACCATTTCTTCCCACTGATGCAGTTAGTTTAATTCCTGTGTATTCCATCTGGTGATAACCGTGTGCATAGTCACCTTTTATGTCTTTTTTTAAAAATGTATTTGCAATGAAGACATCATTGGTCTTGCAAAATTCTATCATGCAATCTCCAGTATAATTTCTATCCCAAAGGACATATTTTCCAACTACTGATCCTTCTTATTTGTTTCCAATCTTTGCATTCCAATCACCAGCAATTATAGATACATCTTGATTACATTTTTTAATCAATTTCAAAGTGAAGAAGTTGGTAGAACTCTCCCATTTCATCATCAATGACTTTAATGGTTGGTGCATAAATGTGAATAATAGTGGGGACAGTCTTTCTTGAAGGCATATGGCTATTACACTTCATTGTAATTCACAGCATAGTACTTCAAGACAGATCTTGAAAAGTTCTTTTTGATGATGACTAAGGCACCATTCCACTTGAATTTATTGTTCCCAGCATTTAAACTATATGATTGTCAGTCCGTTTCAGCTCACTAATGCCTAGAATGTCGATCTTTATGGGTCCCATGTCACTTTTGACTGTGTCCGACATTCCATGTTCTGATGATTAATGGATGTGTGCAGCATTTCTCCTCCTTTTGAGTTGTGCCCCATCAGCAAATGAAGTTCTGAAAGCTCTACTGTATTTGTGTTATCATGATCTTCCCCAGATGCATTCTGAGTGTCTTCCAACCTGAGGACCTCCTTTTCTAGCTGTATTATCTGATAATGTTCTGTAGCTATTCATAAGGCTTTCAGTGACTAAGCATTCAGAAATAGGCTGCCTCTCCTTCTTCCTGTCTTTCGTAGTCTGGAAGCTCAGCTGAAACCTGTCCACCATGGGTGACTCTACTAGTATTTAAAATACTGATGGCATAAGTTCTAGCATCACAGCAACACACACACAATCACAGTATGACAAATTGACTGAGGAGTGGTAGGTAGCCTTCTACTTTGTTGTTGTTGTTGTTGCTAAGTGCCATTTGAGTTGGTTCCAACTCATAGCAACCCTGTATAGGGTTTCTGAGTGGCTGGTGAATTTGAACCACCAACCTTGTAATCCAGTGCTTATCATACAGTGCTACACCAGGACTCCAGCCTTCTACTATAGTGCTTTATGTTGCTGTGTTGTTAAGTGTCATCAAGTCAGTTCCGACTCATAGCAACACCGTATAAGGTTTCCAAGAAGCAGTTGGTAAATTTGAACCGCTGACCTTGTGGTCCAGTGCACTATCCTGCAGCATCACACCAGTACTCTATAGTCCTTTATAAGTCCTATGAAGTAACATATCTACATTCCCCTTATCCCTACTGGGAGAAAACATGTTTTCCTAGATTTGCTGGTCATCCAAGTTTCTTCTTTTATGAATTATCTATCCTGTTTATCCTAGGATAAGCACTGGATTGCTAACCACAGGTCGGGGGTTTAAACCCACCAGCCACTCCTCGGAACCCTATACAGGGTCACTAGGAGTGGGAACTGACTCGATGACACTTAACAACAACAACAACAACAATCCTTTGCTCACTTTTCTTTCTACTTTGTTGATTTTTTTAATAATTAATGTTTTAAAATACCTTACATATTATGAATACATAGCTTTTATTGGTTATATGAATTACAACGATCTTCTCCAAACTGTGGTTTCTCTATATATTTAGTGTTACGGATTGAATGGTGTCCCCTAAGAAGATACATGAAGTTCTAATCCACGGCGCCTATGAATATGCCCTTGTTTGGAAGTAGTTATCTGTTTAGTTATCTTAACTGATTTATGGGGTAGTAATGGGTCATACTGGAATAGGGAGGGTTCTAATCCAATCTGAGTGGTGTTTTATAAGAGACGAGACATAGAGAGACAGACAGGGAAAACAGCTGTGGTAATGGAGTTAGGCTCCAGTGGCAAGTCTAGGCAAGTCTAGGCTACCAGAAAGGAGAACATTACTCTACCAATACCCTGAATTCAGATTGCCAGCCTCCAAAACTGTAAGACAATACATTTCTCTTTTTGTAAGTCACTTAAGGAGCCCTTGTGGTATAGTGGGTTATGTATTGGGCTGCTAACTGCAAGGTCAGCAGTTCGAGCCCACCAAGGCACTCTGTTGGAGAAAGATGAGGATTTTTGTGCCCATAAAGATTTACAGTCTGTAGAGGCTGTCTATGAGTTGGAACAAACTCGAGGGCACACACACAGCCAGCCAATTTATCATACTTTGTTAAGGCAGCCCTAGGTACCTAATGCCTGTAGTATGTTCGGTGAGATGGAAGTTTAAACAGGTTTAGTGATGTCAAATCTATTTCTGCTTTTCTTTTTGGCTTCTGCTTTTAGTATTTTGTTTGAGAAATTGCTTTCTATTCCATAATGGTATCCCCCACTATATCTCCTCCTAAAAGTTGTAAAACATTTTCTTATCACTACTAGATTTTTAATCAACTTAGCATTTATTTTTGGTACGGTATAACCTTGGGATCTAATGTACTTATTTAATCAATTGTCCTAATGTCAGTGATAGACTACTCCATCCTTCTCCCACTTTCTACAAGGCAACCTGTGTCTCAGTTCAAGTTTTTATGTGTGTATAGTTCTTTCTGGTGGCTTCCTACTCTCTTCCAGCGGTCTATTTCTCTAGCTCTGTGACAATGCTTCACGGTCTTAATTTCTATGATGGAAAATATGACTACATATTTTGATAAGCTCCATTATCCACCACCTTCTTTTTTTATTTAGAGTTTTTCTTTTTTTCATTTAGAGATTCTTTTTTTTATTTAGAGTTTCCCTAGAAGCAGAGCCTAAGACAAGGATGTAAGCATGCTCTTTCAATGGTGATCCCAGAAAGCACAGGCAAGCGGAGGGGGAAAGGGCAGAAAGCCAATAGAGTGTGTGTTAATGAGCAGGTTAACACAGAAGGTAAATGGGGCTCAATGGGTATTTCAGTGATTCTAACTGAGAGCTGTGAGGAAGTTGGGTTATCTTCCATTTCTCATTGGCTAAGGCTGCTCTTGGAGACATAAACACCACGGCATGCATGGGATTGGTGATGCCAAGGAATATGTACAGAGGAACAACAGTGTTTATGACACTATCCTTGGCCCCTTGATTTCTTCATCTTCTCTTTTTTTCTCTACTGGTCCATTGATTACTATATGGCTTTTGGGAACATTCTGTCAAGTCATGAAAATTTCTGCTGAATTTGTATTGAATGGCATTGCAGTAATAGATTTGGTATGAACTGATATGTTTACAATATTGTGTTCATCCATTCATAAATGTGGTACATGCTTCCATTTAGTCAGCTTTCATAATTGTCTTCTAAAAGCTCTTGTATATCTTGCTAGATGTATTCTCAGGTTTTGTTGCTGTTATGAATAGAATCTTTTTCTATTACTCATGTATGTTGTTGTTGTTGTTAAGTGTTAAGTGCCATCAAGTCAGTTCTGACTCACAGTGATCCTGTATAGAGTTTCTGAGGAGCGGCTGGTGGGTTTGAACCTCTGATCCTGAAGTTAGCAGTCAAGTGCTTATCCTATAGCACCACACCAGGACTTCGCTCATATATATTGTTGTTGCATCTCTGGTAGACAAATTCCAGAAGTGATTTTGTGCTCTTCAAAGTGTATCCTATCACGTGGTGCAGTTTCAATTTTTCATGTTATTGATGATGCTACTTTTGATCATTTGGTTAACGTGGTATATTTGTTTTCTATTGCTGCTGTAGCAAATTACCAAATGTTGTTGTTAAGTGCTGTTGTGTTGGTTCTGACCCACAGCGACCCTATATAGGGTTTCTGAGAAGCAGCTGGTGAGCTTGAACCGCTGA
>NW_006408674.1:105057-118656 GCF_000296735.1 Chrysochloris asiatica
GACTACAAAGGCAAGAAGTGACTGGCTTACAAGCTTTCAAGAGGGAACCTGGTGCTAGGGAGCATGGCGGAAGGCAGAAGCTCCAGTAGGTACTATTCAATCTGTCTTGGCGGAGCTGATGAAAGGAAATACAGATGGGTAACTCGTGATACTGTAGTGAGTAATGCTTTTCAGGACGGATTATGAGGATTGGAAATGCAGAGGTGGAGGTTTTGTAGCAAGAAAGGGAGTGATTAATTCTCCAGGATAGGAGCGATGGCGTCTGGGACAATCAACGGAGAAGAGCCGAGAGCGGGACCCTGCCCAGAGAAACAGAGATGCCTGAGATAGAGACAGAGATGATGATATGGTGTGATGAAGCGACTGGGGACTTTGACCCAAAGAGGGAAAGGGACTGTGGGCCGAAAACGGGGGGAGGAGGGGGAAGTGTAGGGGGTGGGTTTCTGGGATATACACTTTGGGTGGTTGATGATGCATGGAGGGGATTGGAACCATGGCAGTGAGATGATATAAGATGGAATGAATGTAAAACTAAAGTTCTCCCATGTAAACTATCATATAATTCACAATAAAACATTAAAATACACACACACAAATGTATTCTCTTACAGTTCTGGAAGTCTAAAGTCTATCATCAGTTTTATGGGCCTAAAACCATAGTCGTGGCAGGGATGTCCGCTGGAAGATCCAGGGGAGACTCTGTTCTTACCTCTTCCTGCTTCTAGAGAAGCTTTGATATTCTCCTTGGTTTCTGCCTTCACATTGCAGTCTCATACTCGGATCTCCTGTCCTCCTGTGGCTCTCTTATCAGGGCCCTTGCGATTACATCATGTCCACCTGAATAATGCAAAATAATCTCAATGCTTCATTTAATCACATCTGCAGATACTGAGGATTAGGACATGGATAACTTTAGGGACCACCCAGTATTCGGCATACCAGAAGAGTCCTTGTGGCACAGTGGTTAAGTGCTTTACTGCTAACCAGGTTGGCAGTTTGAACCCACCAACTGCTACTCAGGAAAAAGGACCCAGCAATCTGCCCCTATAAAGACATTGGAAAAGACAATGTTGTTGTTGCTGTTGTTAAGTATGCCATCGAGTCGGTTCCGACCCATAGCGACCCTGTACAGGGTTTCCGAGGCTGTAAATCTTTACAGGAGCAGAAAACCTCATCTTCCTCCCGCGGAGGCGCTGGTAGTTTCAAACTGCTGACCTTAAGGATCACAGCCCAATTCGTAACCACTATGCTATCAGAGCTCCTTAGAAAAGACAATATGAACACAAAATCAGGAGTCCCTCCTCAGGCTTTCCGCGGTTAAACGTGCACATTCCAGTCCTGAGACTGGTAAGGGTTAGGGGCTGGAGGGAGAGAGAAAGGCAGTCAGTCCCATGTGGGGCGAATCCCAGCAGAGGCTCTGTTGGATCCTGATTGAGAGAAGAGTTAGGATCAGGTCTGAGGTGCTGCTGCCCTGACGTCAAACCTGTGAGGTTCATCATCCCCCAACGTGATGGCAAAGATCAGCTGCTTCTGAACAGCCCAGGATATAGGGCTCAGAGCTGACGACACAACAGGCGAACTTCGGCCTGTAATTGTAATTCTGTGCCCTTCCCAAATTGTAATTTGGCCTCTCCTTGTAACTCTGTTCCCTTCCCTAGTCTGGATACAGGGACCCTGAGCTATTTCTCTGTCCGAAATCTCCCACACTTTTCCTAAGTGCCCTGCTTCCAATGTCTGCAGACAGCAGGGCCCCCTCACACAGGCTTCCTCCCCTGAGGACCCTTTTCTTTTTGAGATTATTATTTATTTTCCAAAAGGTCTCTTGAGTTTCGAGTTCAGCAGGCCATGTCTTGCTCAGCTGGAATACTACACTTCCTGGGACAGAAGGGGGATCCTGCGCACGAGTCTGCCTCCCTAGAGGCCTCAATTTCACCCGTTGTAGGAGCTGTCCTGTGGTTTACCTTCGAGAACTGTCGGAAGGCCAGAGACTGTGACAAAGTACCAAGACAAGCAGACGACCGTCGGAGGAATAACTGGGGGTCCTTAGGGGGCGAGGCCAGCCCCACCTCAGGAGCGTCGGCCCCGCCCCCACCCGGGTGGGCGGGGCTCACAGCTGTTGCCCCCGCGGGGCGAGGCTGAACTCTCCGCGGGGTCCTAGTTTCCGCCACGCCACGCGTCCAGACCTTAGAGAGCCGGACAGGCGTTGGCTCGCTAGCTCTCGGCTTGCTGGTGCTGGGGTGGTCAAACAGCTGAGCTCGCCGCGGCTGCTCCCCGGCTCCCGCTCGCTATGAGGAGTGCGCACGCCCTGGTTCTTTTCTCCCTGGTTGCCCTTTCCCGGCGCGGTGAGTTGTTTTCGAAGGGTGGGGCGCTGGGAGTCGGGCTGAACGGGGCTGAACTGACCACAGGTGGAAGGGAGGGAGGGCTCCCTGCGCGCGCGGGAGATTGTCTCGAGGTTGTCCCAGCCAGGTGGAAGTGTGGGGGGTCCCGGCCAGGATGGGTGGATCTGCGAGGTCTGGGGTGGGCATCACCTCTCCTCTCTTCGCTCCATGCCGAATGCCTTTAACGTGGGTACCTGGCCTGTGGGTGACTCCAGCTTGCAGGCAGCTCCACTCACCTCCAGCGCGAAGGGGGAAGCTTGAAGGCTTGAACTACCATCCCGACCGGGCCGAGGCACCTTCCTCGCCTGCGAGGCCACTTGACTTGAAAAGTGAGAACAGCGCAGCCTGTAACCTGTCCTTGCAGATGTCGGTGCAGAGCAACCCCTCTCCTCAGCTTAAAAAAAAGAGGTCTCCGTCAACACCGTGGGGAAACTTACCCAGAGGAAAAGCTCACCCAAATCGCCAGCTGTGGAATGTTTTGCAGTTTTAGGGGCAGATCTTGCAGAAAACACACTTTGGGGCACCACCCCCTCTGGTTACCCAACCACTCTGACACCTGGGAGGGAGATCCACTCAATCCTTTTCTAAACAGTGTCCAGATGTTGTGAGGGTGGCCCTTTGTGGGCCTCGGTTACCTCACCTGACCTTTGAGGTCTTTTCAGCTCTCTTTCTAGATTGTTCTCTTAGCTCTAGTCCACCTCCAGAGAATTCTGGTTCATCTTCCTACTGCTGTTGTTGTTAAGTGCCTTCGAGTTAATTCCGACCCATAGCGACCCTGTATGGGGTTTCCAAGGAGCAGCTAGCTGGTAAGCTTTAACCTACGACCTTGCAATTCAACCGGCTTTGCAATCTGGCACATTAACCCACAGGGCCACAGCAGGACTGCCATCTTCCTAGAGTTGTTGTTGTGAAGTGCTGTCGAGTCGGTTCCGACCCACAGCGAGGTTTTAAAGCAGGGGTGGGAGGGACCTCTGCTTGCTGAATGAGCCTGTCTCATTCCTTTCCACATTCTCGATCTGTTTGCCCATCTGTTCCATGGGGCTGGTATGCCATGTCTGCATATTTGGGGACTCCCATGATGTGTAAGCCAGTTACAATGTTATAAATGTGGTTCTGGAGCAGCCTGCATAAGAATCACTTGATACAGATTCCTGGGCTAAGTCAGAATCTTTGGAAGTGGGCCTGGGAATCTGCATCCGGGTGATTCTTACACACAGTTGAAGAAGCACTGATAGTATATGGTGAGCTTGTTATAAAAAAGAAAACCTCAGCTTTTTTTTTTTTTTTTAATCCACAGCTGCCTTTTGTTGTTGTTAAGTGCCGTCGAGTAGGTTCAGACCCATAGTGACCCTGTATAGGGTTTCCAAGGAGCGTCTGGTGAGCTTGAACTGCCAACATTTCGATTCAAAACGACTTTGCAGTCATTGGTCCACAGCACCACACCTTTTAGTAAACACAAATCTTGTATTCCCTTCCTCAGTTAAAAACACACAGCATATCCCTCAACTAAAAATCACTGTCTTCTGGTTGTTCACTTGCCAAAAAGATTCTGTTGTCCTTTACTTTCTGGAATGTGTATTCCAAAACAAGAGATAGGCCTTTTCAAAGTGCACACACCTCTCAGATGGTCACCCCTTTCTGCTGGGGAACAGTTTTCCAAAGAAGGCCTGGTTGTCCTGGAAAGCGAGCCTCCGGCCCATTCCTCATCAGAATCTTTGGGTCACGACTGACCCCTAGTGGTAGCCTCTTGGTTTAACGGTTTTATCTCTTGGATGTGACCCCAGCTATGCTCCAGAAGCTTCCACCCATTCAAACCCACCCTGTCAGCTTCTCTCTTGTTCCTTGAACCCAGCTGACCTCACATGAATAAAACAGCAGGCTGGAAGGCCTAAACATGATGTGTTCTGTGATTTCCACTCCCTTTTTGTGTGGTGGGAGTATGGCCCAGTCCACACCTACCCAGGTATCCCCCAAGTATTGTACCTCAGCACAGATGTCCAATCACAAGCACAGGTGCGAGCACATGTCTAGCTCCAGCCACTATCCATTAGTGTCTCTGTAGTCTCCTCAGAGGGTGAGTTGAGGGCATGAGGAGTCTGTCTGGAGGAAGGATGGCTTCCTAACCCATTTGCTGGGTAGGGGGTGGGATGGGGAAGTGGGGGGATGGTCCTTCATACATTTCTCCCTCTTTTTGGTCTTACATTTCTCAGCTAAGAAATAGAGAGTTGGGCTAAATGGTGTAAGGTTCTGGGACCCTATAACTTTGTAGTCCATAGCTGGTCTTCAGGATGGACGAGGGCTCCTTGGACTGAGCTGAATGCCTGAGAAGCTAGACAGGGCCAAAGGCGAGCACCTAGGCAGCTCAGGTGGGCTCACAGCCACAACCTGAGCTCCCATAACCCATAGAGCTGCTGTGCCCTCCCAGGACTCCAAGGCTGCAGATGTGGGATCCAACCTCCCCCAGCACTGCAAGGCTTAGGCCAACAGCTGCAGATTCAGGTCTCAGAGTGGACTCAGACATGCCAGTTGGTTTGGGACATGTCACACCCCGCTCTATGAAATGAGGAGTTGGTCTAAATATATACATTAAAGAAGGGCTACTGGAAGGACCGCTGGTAGTATAGTGGTTACTAATCGGGCTGTGAACCTTAAGGTCAGCAGTTCGAAACTACCAGCTGTTCTGTGGGAGAAAGATGAGGCTTTCTGCTCCCGTCAAGATTTACAGCCTCGGAAACCCTGTCCAGGGTTGCTCTGAGTTAGAACCGACTCAACAGCACACAACAACAACTGGAAGGACCCAGCTGTAGCCAGAGGCTATAGACTGGCCTCAGGGTATTCAAGCAGCTGGCCTGTGGCAGGGAGGGGGAGGACTCGTAAGTCTTTTTTTTTTTTTTAAGACTATTAAGTCTTATGGAACAATATTGTTAAGTGCTGTAGTGTTGGTTACAACTTGTTGTTGCTTTTAAGTGACATCAAGTCAGTTCTGACTCATAGTGACTCTGTATAGGGTTTTAGAGGAGCAGCTGGTGTGTTTGAACCATTGACGTTGCTGTTCAACCGGCTTTGCAATCTGGCACATTAACCCACAGTGCTTATAGCGCCAGCACCAGAACTCCATTGGTCCAGGTTATAAGAGGCAGGGCTCAGAATCTAGGCAGAGCAATCCCAGGACCCCCTCTGATAGCCCAGGGCAGTCTGGGAGAAAGACTCTAGGTAGCAGATTTGCTTTCCTCCATGCCCTGTGTGAGCCCAGGAGATCCCTCCCTTAGCTCCCCACCCTGTATTCTTCTTTTTAAAGTTTTTTTTTTTGTATGTGAATTATGTTATAGTTTACATGGGAGAACATTAAGTTTATATTCATCCTATTGTATTTTGTTTCATTGGAGTGATTACATTCCCCTCCATGCATCATCAAACAACCATAGGGTACACCCCGCAAGCCTGCCCCTGGGCCGTCAGCCCACAGCCCCTCTTCCTCACTGAGTCCAGAGTCCCCAGTCACTCCATCTCTCCACATCATCCTCTCTGCCTCCATCACTGGCATTACTGCTTCTTTGGGTAGGTCCCCCACACTCCACTCTTCTCCCTTGATGGTCCCAGGGACCTCCACTCCTGGACTGCAAAATCAACCACTCTCCTCCTTTTGTTACAAAACGTTTACCTTTACATGTCCAACCCTCACAGTCAGTCCTAATAGCAATTATTCACTATTGTGCCACAAGAGCCTTATCCCCATCTCCTTTCATCAGCCCTGTTCCATTGTCCGCACCCTCTGGATCTAGGCGCCCTCTTGAAAGCTTGTAGGCCAGTCACTTCTTGCCTTTGTAGCACCCCGCCCATTATTCTTTTTAGTGAAGGCAATCTCTGCATATCCACCTCTGCAAACAAAACTCATGTTTGGTTAATCTCTGGCACTGGAAGCCTTCTGAGGTCAGGGAGCATTTCGGTCATTTTCTTGCCACGATCCCCTGCCCATAACACAGTTTCTGAGATAAAACACTCAGATATTTGATGACTGGGGGCAATCTTGGCAGGAGAAAGAATGTGCTCCAAAATCTAGAAGTGAGACCATGCAGACAAGTCGGGCTGCTAATCGCAAGATCAGTAGTTCAAAACTACCAGTAGTTCCATAGGAGAAAGATGAGGCTTTCTGTCCCTGTAAAGATTTACAGGCTTGGAAACCCTACGCAGGGCCAATATGAGTGGGAACCGACTCCATAGCATACAACCACCAATAGGCCAGCAGAAAGGTATGGCCAGAGCCTAGAGAGTCTGGGATAAGTGTAGAGAGGTGAGAGAAGATGAAATGGTACCAGGAGAGAAAGACCTTGAATGCCAAGCCAAAACATTAAGCTTTAACTCTGTCTGCAGCTCTGAGGAATTATGGGTAGGGAAGGACCCTGGTTCAATTTGTGTTGTAAGAAGACCGCTGTGGCACTGTACATAAGCGGGTCAGAGTGGAGATGGAGAGATCAGGGCATGGCTGGTGAACTAGGGCCATGGATGGAGTGGGAGAGATGGGGGAGCAACTTGAGAGACGGGAAAGTAAATAAGCAGGACTGGTGATCACCTGATAAGCCAAGGAAGGATCAGGATAAACAGCCAGTGTTTGGACCAGATGTCTGGAACATAGGATCCATTCATCGCTAGAGGAAGCAGGAGGAGAAAGAGGTAAAGGAAGGGCAGAGAAAGTGTTGTGCTCTGACTTGGACCTATTTAGTTTGAAAGCAAGCCAGGCCTGCCATCACCATAACTGCTTTAGACAGGCCCCAGGGCCCGGTGGTTGCAGCCCAGACTCTCTCAGCCCTTGACCTCACTGCTATCAGCCACCTGCAGTGAGGGTCAACTGGATGGGGACCCAGCAGGTCTGATTGTGTGTTTTCCCAGGGGACTGCCGTATGGCTAATGCTGAAGAGAAGCTCATGGACAAACTTCTGAACAAAACCCGCTACAACAAGCTTATCCGCCCAGCCACCAGCTCCTCCGAGCTCATCCCCATCCGTCTGCAGCTCTCCCTGGCTCAGCTCATCAGCGTGGTAGGTGCAGGAGTAGCCTAGGCTGGAGGTTCAGAAGGAAAGGCAGGGTGGGTTTTCAGCATCGGAGAAAGAAGTGGCCTTGCAGTGGTCAAGGCTGGGAGTTGCGTGACTTGAGTTTTAGTTTTGGCTTTGCCTCAGATTCCTGGGCAGGTCCTAGATTGTTTCTTTCATCTTTTTCCATAACTAAAAATTAAAGAGTTTGTCTGAACTTTGAGGGCCTTGACTCTGCCTCTAAGTTAAGATATTTTCATTCCACAAATATCATCCTTGACTCCACATATGCTGTTTGTTCCCTTTGCCAGGAATCTCCCTCCTGCTTTGTCCACTCCAGCTCCACAGTTTGGAACCACCTACAAATCCATGATCTCAGTATTGAATAAAAGGCTTTGGCAGCAATGAACAGAATACCTTACTAAGAATGACTAGAGTAACACAGTCATTTATTGTATCACATAACAGGAATAGCAGGTGGATTGTTCCAGGGTTGGTTAGTTCAAGAACTCAATGGTGTCTGTCCTCTGTGCTTCTCTTGCTTTCTAAGATTGCAGCCACAACTCCAAGCATAAAGCTCTCACATGACATCTGTGGCAAGAAATGACAAAGCCCCTGCTTGGGTCCCCTTTGGAACATGAAGACTTTCCCTGAGAATATACCCTCTAGACAACTCCTGGCATCTCGTTGGCCTGGGTTGCAGCTAATGCCTAAGTCTTAGCCAATCATTGGCCAAAGAAATGGAATTCTCATCATTGGCTTAGACTTATCCATCAATACATGGCAAGAGAGCTGGAAAAGGGCCTGTGAATATTCAGTATCTATTAAGTTGGGGTTTGTTAACAAAGAAGGGGATGACGTTGGTAGGCATCCAATGGTTCTGTTTCACATCCAACATAGCCATAGCGTCCCCTCCTTGTCCTCACAGCTTCATGGCACTACCTTCCGAAGCTTGCTCAGCAGATGACCTCCCTAGTCCCCTGCTTGTTGGGAGAAATAGGAACCAAGTTATCGGAACTGACAGATACAGGGGCAATAACAGTGGCAGCTACTACACAGATCTAGTCAGGGTGAGTAAGGGTGTGGACAAAAGAAGCCAGTTGCTGGGCATTCAGAAGAGAGGGATGGATTGCAGAGTCCATGGGCAGGATTGTTGGGTCTTGATGTGTGAATGTGCAGTGGGGTGGGGGCACAGGAAGAAGGCTGAGGTGCCAGGAAGTTTCCCATCCCTCCTCAGCTGTCTCTGAGTTGGGAGTATCCTAGGAAAACATGGCCCATTGTAAACCTTCCCTGATGCAGCCTTCCCACACCCTGTCCCATGAGATTAGCACCTTGCTCCTGAAAGCACCTTTGAAGAACATTCACTTGAGGAAAATGTAGGGTGCTGTGTCCAGCTGTGAGGAAGGAGATAACCAAGGGAGTTGAAATTCCTCCTTCCAGTCTAGTGGTGCCCTTGTTAACTGCTAGGCTCTCTCTATAGCACATTGGGCCCCCACAAATCTGGAGTCTTCAAGGAGGCTTTGGCCAAATGAATGGTGGGCTTCCTCCCCAGGGGTCCCCAGGAAATAACACAGGGAAAGAGCTTTGTGTTGTGTCTGCAGTCAGACTGGAAGGAATCAGGGCTTCCAGCTTCCCTAGGCTGATATCTGAGTGTTACGTATCCAGCCAAGGGAAGTTTGCTTAATGTAGCAGAGCCCAGCTGCTACCCTACAGCTACTGCCTTGATGAGGGTGAATAGGTAGGTGGGCAGCCCTGGTCTCACTTCTCAGAGCCCACCAGATCTGTTCTATGGAACACCAGGGAATGCAGGAAAAGACACAGTTTCTATCCTCCCACCCCGTGATACTACTCTAAGCTGATGTGTTCCTGAAAGTTTGTAAATAGAGTAAAATACTAGGTTTTATGTAGTTTCTTTTTCTTGATTTGGAGGGATTTGTTTGTTTTGCGGAAAGAGGATTATGGGTACAATCAGTTTAAAAATGGGAAAAATGGGAACTTCTAGGGAGTTGTTAGGTGCCATTGAGTTGTTTCCAACTCATAGCGACCTTATACACAACAGAACAAAACACTGCCTGGTCTTACACCATCCTCACAATTGTTGTTGAGCTTGAGCCCATTGTTGCTGTTATTGTGTCTACCCATCTTTTTGGGGGTCATCCTCTTTTTTCCTGACCCTCCACTTAGCCAAGGATGATGTCCTTCTCCGGGGACTGGTCCCTGCTAATAACATGTCCAAAGTATGAGAGACAAAGTCTCACCATCTAACTTCTAAGGAACATTCTGGCTGTACTTCATCTAACACAGATTTGTTTGTTCTTCTAGCAGTCTGTGGTACTTTGAATATTCTTTTCCAGCATTATAATTCAAATGCATCAATTCTTCTATGGTTGGCCTCATACATTGTCCAACTTTCACATGCATTTGAGGGGATTGAAAATTCCATGGCTTGGGTCAGGACACCTTAGTCCTCAAACTGGTATCCTTGCTCTTAAATACTTGTCCAGCAGATTTGCCTAATGCAAAATACACTGTTTTATTTCTTGACTGTTGTTTCCATGAGTGTTGATTGTGGTTCCAAGCTAAATGAAGTCTTTGACAACTTCAGTCTTTTGTCCATTTGTCATGATATTATTTATTGGTCAAGTTGTGAGGATTTGTGTTTGTTTGATTTACATTGAGGTGCAACCTATACTGAAGCCTTTAGTCTTTGATCTTCATCAGTGTTTTAAGTCCCTTCATTTCCATCAAGCAAGGTTGTTATCATCTGCATATCACATGCCCTGTTCTTCTTCATATAATCTAGTTTCTCGGATTATTTGCCCGGCATACAAGCGGAATAAGTAAGGTGAAAGAATACAACCTGGAGTATATATTTCCTGATTTTAACCATTTCAGTGTTCCTTTGTTCTGTTCTAACAACTGCCACTTGGTCTATGTTCAGATTCCTCAAGAGCACAACAAAGTATTCCAGAATTAGCATTCTTTGCATTGCTATCTAGGGAAAAGACAAAAGATTTTTGTGCTGGGTGAGACATGCAAGCAGCTCTTTGTAGGGTCACAGCCCTGGTAAGCTGTCCTTAGGGACACTCAACAGGTGCTGAGGAGTGAAGGAGTGTGAGGGGCAGGAATGAGGCCCATGGGAATTTTCTGGGAGATGGAAATTTGTTCTGTCTTGAAAGGGAAGTGGGTTGCATGGGTAATGCATTTGTCAAAACTGATCAAAACTCTTCACTTAAGACCTGTATGTAAATTATAATAAAGATATTTTCATTTATAAACAGCTGAGGGTTTTTAACTTTCAACAATGGCAGAGTAACTTGTTTCAGGTTAACTTTTTTACAAGAACAATTTTTAAAGCTAGACAAAAATGTAAGGAAAAAAATCGGTTTGAAAGTATTGGAGAGTTCCCAAGACTTGAGGGGTCAGAAACAGGGGAGCAAGGATACATCATAAGATAACCCTGCCATCTGTGTTGCGTTTCCTCACTTGATGGTTAGTAAACCATGTAGGGCCAAACACTGTATCAGGTAATGTTCTGTTGCTATATATAAAGTGTTCATTGGCTAATTTCTTCATAAGTAGATTGCCAGTCCTTTCTTCTTAACCCTTCTTCAGCCCTGCTGAAACCTGTCCACCACAGGTGACCTGCTGGTATTTGAAAGATCTAGCATCACGGCAACATGCAAGACACCACAGTATGACAAACTGGCAGACAGATCTCGATTACTTTGGATACATTATCAGGAGGAACCAATTCTCTGAAGTGACCTAATCCCATGCTTGATAAAGTAGAGGGTCAGTGAAACAAGGAAGACCCTTAACGAGATGGATTGACACAGTGACCACAACAATGGATTCAAACATTCCTGCTGTTATGAGGATTGCACAGGACTGGCTCATGTTTGGTTCTGTAAAGCACAGGGTCGCTATGTACAAAGCTGACTTGATGGTATCTAACAGAAGGCAAAGAGAAGAAGCTGAGCAAGAGTGGTGGCTAACAGCCTGCAAAGACTAGCTGAGCTTTTGGCACCACACAGAGCAGAGACAACAAATACTGAGGCTGTGGGGGCCCCATCAAGGAGATGAAGCTTTAGTAGGCACCATGCAGGGGTGAAAATGGAAAAAAAAAAAAAAAAAATAGACCCGCTCTCACAAAAACTGCAATCTACTTTGAACAGCTCATTCGCTGTCTGGATTAATGTCCTACTTTGTCTGCCATAAATTCAAATTAAATACTCTTTGGTTACAATGAAATTGAATAAAAATTCCCTAAGCATGTCATTAAGATAAGACAATGAGAAAAGACTAAGAGAATAAAAATAAATAATAGAAATGGATCCACAGATTATCCAAATATTGAAGTTATCATACATGGACTTTAATTCTTTTTTCCTTAAATTTTATTTATTTTGTTGTTGTTGAGATTAAACACAATAAAACATACAACTCAACAGTTTCTACATTTAGTGACATTGGTTATATTCTTGGAAGTATGCACCCTTTCTCCTCTTCTTCTCTGAGATGTTCTTCCCTCATTAACATTAACTCATGGCTCCTTAAGATTCTTACCTAATCTTTCAAGTTGTCAATCCGATCCCATATGTTGTTGTTGCTATGCGCTGTTGAGTCAGTTCTGACTCATAGAAACCCTGTATAGAGTTTCCCTTAAAACAACATGATGTACAAGGCAGACTTTTTGTTACTAGCTAAGCTATTGTTTGATTTTAAGAAGACTTCAGGAGATATTTTTGGGTTAAGATATATAGATTATATAGTTTATAGATTTATAAATTATATAGTTTCAGGCAAAGTAATATTGTTTTTAAATTATTTTAAATAGTTTAAAAATTATTATAATGAAGAACAACAACTTCTGTTGTTGTTGTTGTTGTTGTTGTTGTTGTTGTGTGACATCAAGTCAGCACCGACTCATAGCAACCCTATGCCCAACAGAATGAAACACTGCCTGGTCCTGGGCCAACCTCACAATTTTTGCTACATTTGAGCCCATCCCTGCCTCCACTATGACAAAACATCTCATTGGGGGTTTTCCTCTTCCTTTCCAACCCTCTACTTTACCTTCTCCAGGGATTGCTCCTTCTTGATAATATGTCCAAAGTATGAGAGACGAAGTCTGGTCATCCTGACTTCCAGGGAGCATTCTGGCTGTACTTCTTTCAACACAGAGTGGTTTGTTGTTTTGGCAGTCTGTTGAGGGGAAATACTAACACTGAAAATAAAAATATTCATTAAATACTAATTGGATGGATTTAATGTTAGGTTGGTAACAGCAGAGTAGAGTATTAGTGAAATGGAAAAGAAGTTAGTAAAAAAATTCTAGACAAATCAGAGGGAATCAAAGGATGGAAAATATAGGAAAGAAGAAACATGGGACATGATAAAAATTGTAACTGGAGTTCCTCCCTGTCCAAAAAAACATAAAAAATAAGACAGATACAATAATTGAAGTTATAACTGGCTGAGAAGGCTGAGAATTTTCCCAAAGAGACCAAAGACAGTAAGTTACAAATTCAAGCAGCTCTAGAAACCCCATGAGGGATATATACAGAGAAAGCCACACCCAGACCCATATTCAAACTCTTAAGACAAAGACAAAGAGGAAGTCTTAAAGGCAGCCAGTGGAGAGGGAAAAAAGAGAGAGAAACCATCTTCAATGGAGCAATAGTAAGGCTGACAGTTGAAGATGGAAGCCAGAAAATGAAATGATACTTTAAAGGTGCTATAAAAAGCTGAAACCTTAGAATTCTACAACCAACAAAAATGTCCTTGAAAAATGAAGATGAAAAAAAATCTGTTTTCATAAACTGATTGTGATCATAACCCTTTCTCCTCAAAATACAAACAAGCGAATGTCATCTTATCAGACCAGTCTTCTCTGACTTTTCCATATAAAATAACACCCTGTTTCCCTCTCTCTCTTGTCCTGCTTTAGGAGGGTGAGTCAAAAAGTGTAGTTTGAAAATCAGAGAAACCTTTATTTTTTAAAAAATAGCAAAATGTAAAGCTATTGTTTCTCAACATATCCTCTCCATTTAGGTTTATACACTTCTCAGGGTGATGTCTCCATCTTTCTAACCCCTCCCCAGAAGAATTCTGCACTCTTCAATTTACACCACATGAAATGGTAGTTCAGGCATCCTCAAGGGATTCCAAAAAATGGTGTTCCTTTCAAC
>NW_006408674.1:119837-120820 GCF_000296735.1 Chrysochloris asiatica
AAGGTTGGTGGTTCAAGCTCACCAGTCGCTCCTCGGAAACCCTGTATAGGGTCGCTATGGGTCGGATCCAACTCGACGGCACTTAACAACAACAATGGAGTCCTGGAGTCTTGCTGTGGCACTGTGGGTTAATGTGCCAGATTGCAAAGCCGTTTGAACTGCAAGGTCGGCAGTTCAAGCTCTCCAGCTGCTCCTTGGAAACCCAATACAGGGTCGCTATGGGTCGGAATTGACTCGACGGCACTTAACGACAACAAATGGAGTTCTGGTCTGGTGCTGTGGGTTAATGCTCTGGACTGCAAAGTTGATTGAATCTCAAGGTCCTCAGTTCAAGCTCACCAGTCACTCCTTGGAAACCCTATCCTGGGTTGCTATGGGTCAGAACTGACTCAACGGCACTTAAAAACAGCAACAATGAGACTGAGATAGGTGTATCACCAAGAGAACTTGTCTGCAACCATCCACTGATCACAGAGACAAGTTGGAACATGTTTGGCATAAACCTGTGCACATATGATGTGAGTTCTTCTTCACTTACCCCTCATTATGCTCATCACCACCGGGCACCATCTACTTACGTGTATTGTCTGCCTCCCGCTGCTAGGATATAATTTCCTTGAGAGCACGGGGCATTTAGAAGACTATCTGAGATATGTCAGATACTTGATACCTTTTTTCTGAATGAATATATGAATCCTATCACAACAGGACCAAGAGGCAGTTGTTCGAACAGAACATGGGAACACTGAATGGTTTAAAATTAAGAAAGGTGTGTGACTGGGTTGTATTCTTTCATCATACTTATTCAATCTGTGTGCTGAGCAAATAATCCGAGAAGCTGGGTTATATGAAGAAAAACGTAGCATCAGGATTGGAGGAAGATTCATTAACAACCCGCGATATGCAGATGATACAACCTTGATTGCTGAAAGTAAAGAGGACTTAAAACATTTACTGATGAAGATGAAAGAGCACAGCCTTCC
>NW_006408674.1:121610-122927 GCF_000296735.1 Chrysochloris asiatica
TACCGACTCGATGGCACCTAACAACAACAACAAATCACAATAGGCCAAGCCATCACATCCATCTCTTACCTGAACCACTGCAAGAACCTGAAAACTAGTCTATGTGCAGTCTCCTTTGCCTCCCCATGAATGAATTTGTCAAAGTCCCTGCCACTTTTACCCTCAACCTCATCCCTACTCTGGTGGCAACTTCTGTGGCTTCCCGCAAATATAGAATAAAAATCTCCTTCATAGATTTCCAAGAAGAAGAAACAGTTTGTACAAAGACAAGTGTGTACTTGAAAATAGCAAAGACAAGACCATAGGTGAAGTGGAATGAACGAATGGGAGAGTGATGAGCGTTAAGGTCTTTGAGCTGATGATCCATCATGTTGGGTTCTACAGGACATTGGCAGGATCTGGGCAGGGTGGAACAGGGAAGCACTGGAGGCTTTGAGTAGAGTGACACGGTTTGAGGAGTTGAGACTTCAGTAGGATCGCCCTGGCTGTCCTGTAGATAACAGACTAAAGACAGAGCAGAGCAGGGAGACCCGCTAGGAGGCTACTGCAGTATGAAGCTCAGCTGACAGATGGTGGTGGTTATGTGTCGGGGACCTGCCTCGACATAGGGGTTCGGTTCACAAGGAGGAGATACCTGACGGCGGTAAAGATATATCAAGAATACACAGAAGGAGACAAAGAGAGAGACAATGAGGCACCCCAAAGCCAGGGTGGATACATCACTGATGGGCAGGCTTGGGACTACAGGCATCGTGGCCTCTGCAGGCAGCAACTCACTGTCCTGCAATCTTTACTGCATGCCCTCCATCTTGTAATGCACTGCAATCTTTACTGCATGCCTTCCAACCCGTAATGCACTGCAATCTTTACTGCATGCCCTCCAACCTGTAATGCACACCTGGGGAGGCCCAGGCCTCTGTTTTATTTAGGGGAGGAGTGCGGGGGTTCCTGCCCTCCGCAGGGGTCGTGGGACATGAGCGAATACGCGGAAACGTCGGGTGAAGAAATGAATGAATACAACTCGAGAGGCTTTTCAACTTGTCGTGCTGTCCGGCTATGCTCTCTAGCTTCTGCCCTTGCTTCTGCTTCCTGTTCTCTTTGCTGTCTGCCCTCTGCTCTCTGCTGTCTGTTCTCTGCCTTCTCCCTCTTGCTCTCTTCTTCTCTTAGCTCTGCTCTCCTGGCTCTGCCAGTTCCTTCTCCTTTCTTTCTTCTTTCTGCTTGCCCAGCCCAGCAAGTCTTTATTTTTTATACTTAAAATTACACAGTACATGCATTGACACTTTTATCATTTCTTGAATTATTACACAGTTAGTCACA
>NW_006408674.1:124122-127394 GCF_000296735.1 Chrysochloris asiatica
TGTATTAAATTAATACATGTAACTGAATATTAAGATGAAAAACAATTTGCTATTGACTGCCAAGTGGCTAGATCTGTTACACTCGGGCCTATAGGGCCTCGAACCTCTGACCAGTCTTACACGGTCTGCAACAGTTATGGAGATGGAGAGAGGCAGACAAATTTGAGGCACACATAGGAGATGGAATCTGTAGCATGGATGGATGGATCAGAGATAAGATATCACGTATAACGCCTAGGTTTCTGGCTCATAAAACTGGATGGGTGGGGGGTGCCATTCACTGAGATAAGGATGCTGAAGGAGATCAGGCTTAGAGAAAGGCCATCAGCTTTGTGTTGAATGTACTGGCTGCTAAATACTTTTGAGCCATTCAAGAAATGTTAGCTTGGCAGTGGGTCATCTGGAGCTCAGAGTGTGGTAAAGTAAGGTGCACGTGTGAAGGCTTCTCCTTCCCAGTGCACTGATAGCCCCATTTCTCTCCCCAGAATGAGCGAGAACAGATCATGACCACCAACGTCTGGCTGAGACAGGTAAGTGTACTGCAGGGTATCCAGCCCAGGGGACTTTTCCTCCAGGGCTGCCCTATGGTGGTGAGTGACCTACAAGTGATCAGGCCTTGCCTGTCTGCTCAGGAATGGACCGATTACCGCCTGGCCTGGGACAGCTCCCACTATGAAGGCGTCAACATCCTGAGGATCCCTGCAAAGCGCCTCTGGCTGCCCGACATCGTGCTATATAACAAGTGAGTGGTGGAGTTAGGTCAAGACCCGCAGGAACCAGCCCTGCACAAACGGGTCTCGGGGGCGGAAGGAGAATGAAAGTGGCAGGGGACTCAAGATGGTCAATCAAGAGTGACCTTATTATCTACAATACAGCTTTAAGTAGACTTTTCGGCAGGAAGCCTATCCGGGCAGCATATGCATCAAAAGTTAATGATTAACACAATAACCCTTAGATCACAATATCCATTCAATTATGTTTAGCTAAAAATCAAATATTTTCCTGCTTTTAGTCAATAGCCATCTGATGTTAGCAATGGTTTCCCTAGTTCCAGTTCTCTTCTGAACTTGCTTGAATTTCTGGCCCTTCCCTGTCAACGCACTACTGCAAACATGTAAAAAGTATCTTCTGCAAAAATTTACTTGCATGTGATATTAATGACTTGTCCAATGCATTTCATTGGTTGTTGCTAAGTGCAGTTGAATGGGTTCTGACTCATAGTGACCCTGTATGGGGTTTCCTAGGAGTGGCTGATGGGTTTAAACGGCCAACCTTGTGCTTATTCTACAGCACCACAGGAAGACTCCTTTTCACATTCTCAAAAACAAGGTGTTTGAGAACTACAACCAACCATAGGGATTTGGGGAATTTTGTTGCTGTTATGTGCTGTGGAGTCAGTTCTGACTCATAGCCACCTGGTACAGTCTGAGGCTGTACAGGCGGAACGCTTCATCTTCCGCGAAACAGCCCGATTCTTAACCACAACGAAGCAGCGAGATCAGCCAGGTGGCATCATTGATGGCATCAAGTGTGGCAGGGGTAGTGAGGTTGGCCCAGGATCGGACATTGTTTCGTTCTGCTGTGCATGGGTCGCTATGAGTCGGTTCCGACTCGATGGCACCTGACAACAACAACAACAAAAATCAAGTACATAGAGATTCTTGTACCTGCTCCCAAGCTATGCGGTCAGTGTGTTCTTTCCCAGATTCTTTGGCCAGCAAGACTTCCCTTGTTGGTCTCCTCAAGGCATCCCTTGATCTTAGAATGGCCTCAGAGTGGGCTTCACACATGTCCCACAGCTCTTACAAAGGCCTGGGGGAGGCTGGGCCTCGTGGTGACCCCATATGAGCAGCAGACCCAACCTCTAGGGGCCCACCAGTCCTGAGTCCAGCCTCGGGTCCCATCTGTACTTCCCAGACTCAGGCCATTAAGCGGAAATAAGCATTAGAGACGGCAGAGGCAGTGCTTTCAGCTACAGATGGGGGCCCAGGGAGGGGAAAGTACTGTCTGACTCATTCAGGCACAGCTGGGACCAGGACCAGCCTCCTGATCCCCAGTGCCTTCTCTGTCCTCCATATTGTCTCTTTGAGCCTTGGTTGCTTTATTGGTGTTGGTAGCACTGACTTACTACAGTAGGTACATGTAAATATCTTAGTAGGTGGAAGAAGTTAGAGAGATTCTTCATGAGTTGCAATGATACCAACAGAAATGTGAAATGATTAAAGAGTTTGTGGACTGGACACAAACAAACCTGAGTTTGAATCCCAGCTGTACCACTTACTAAAGCACTGGACTGCAAAATCGGTTTGAACCACTAGGTCAGTGGTTCAAACTCACCAACCGTTCCTTGGAAACCCTATATAGAGTTACTATGAATAGGAACTGACTCGACAGCATTTAACAACAACAGCCTTGGAGAAGCCATGTCTCTGAGGCTTGGTTTTTCCATCTGTAAAATGGGGATCACAATAATAAAACCTTCTTTGGACTATTGTGAGGCTTAAATGAACTATTCCATGCGAGACCTTCAGACTGCTTCATGGTAGGACTCTTCCTACCATGAACCTTCCGAAAAATACACAAGCTCCTTTCAGAACGTGAGGGCATGGGGCGACAGAGGCGTGATTAGTGGGAAATACTCCAGAAGGCCAGGCCGTGTCCATGTGTTTCACACTGTTCTTTCTCCTCCATGCCCTGCCCCTCGCCCACAGTGCCGATGGGACCTATGAGGTGTCCCTCTATACCAACGTGGTGGTGCGCTCCAACGGCAGCGTCATGTGGCTGCCCCCTGCCATCTACAAGAGTGCCTGCAAGATTGAGGTGAAGCATTTCCCCTTCGACCAGCAGAACTGCACCCTCAAGTTCCGCTCCTGGACCTACGATCACACGGAGATCGACATGGTCCTCAAGTCGCCCACAGCCAGCATGGACGACTTCACTCCCAGTGGCGAGTGGGACATATTGGCCCTCCCAGGGCGGAGGACGGTGAACCCGCAGGACCCCAGTTACGTGGACGTGACTTATGACTTCATCATTAAGCGCAAGCCCCTCTTCTACACCATCAACCTCATCATCCCCTGCGTACTCATCACCTCGCTGGCCATCCTCGTCTTCTACCTGCCCTCCGACTGTGGAGAGAAGATGACGTTGTGCATCTCGGTGCTGCTGGCTCTCACCGTCTTCCTGTTGCTCATCTCCAAGATTGTGCCTCCCACCTCCCTGGATGTGCCACTCATTGGCAAATACCTCATGTTCACCATGGTGCTGGTCAC
>NW_006408674.1:127494-136349 GCF_000296735.1 Chrysochloris asiatica
GTCTTCCTGTTGCTCATCTCCAAGATTGTGCCTCCCACCTCCCTGGATGTGCCACTCATTGGCAAATACCTCATGTTCACCATGGTGCTGGTCACCTTCTCCATCGTCACCAGTGTCTGTGTGCTCAACGTGCACCACCGATCACCCAGCACCCACACCATGGCGCCCTGGGTCAAGCGCTGTTTCCTACACAAGCTGCCCACCTTCCTCTTCATGAAGCGCCCGGACAACAGCCCCACCAGGGTCCCTGAGCCCAGTCAGTTACACCTAACCAATACCAAGGCCACCGCCACCTCCTCTGGCGTGGGCCCACCCAGCCCCTCCAACTTCTATGGGAACTCCATGTATTTTGTGAATCCTGCCTCAGCAGTTCCCAAGTCTCCAACTGGCTCCAACTCAGCGGGAAACTCCAGGGATTTCCGGCTAAGGTCCTCGGGGAGGTACCGACAGGATGTGCAGGAGGCCTTGGAAGGCGTCAGCTTCATTGCCCAGCACATGAAGAGTGATGATCAAGACCAGAGTGTAAGTCATTAGCCCAGCCCCTGCCCACGCAAATCACATCCCTAGTCTCCCATTACCCACAGTTCATTAATGAGATACACACACACATACCGGTTGCCTTTGTTTTGGAGTTACCCCCGACTCATGGTGCCCCCATGTGCATCAGAGTAGAACTGTGTTCCATAGAACTTTCAGTGGTTGATATTTTTGGAAGCGGATTGCCAAGCCTTTCTTCCAAGGCACCTCTGGGTACATTCGAACCTCTAACCTTTCTGTCATCAGCCAAGGGTGCTGATGACTGTACCACTCAGGGACTTTGAGGACTCTCAAATTCTTTGAATAAGGAATCCACACTGATCCCTGACCAATGCATGAAGCTCAGTGTGGAGGGAGAGGAAGGAAGTGCTGGTAATCATTTTTGTTTGTTTGTTTTGAGTTGTTCTGAAAGCACACCTTGAGATGAAGACTTGGGTACAGATAGGTTATTTGGGAGGCAAGCCCAAGAAGCAGAGTGAGACAGTGGGGTAAATGAGATGGGAATAAGAGGAAAATTGATATCAGGTACCACTGAGCATTTTACTGCTGTGGGCCAGTGTGACTCAGTCCTGCTGAGGACCTTTTGAGGAATCCTGGGCAAATGGCACTGAATCCCCCCACTGGAGTGAGTTTGAAAGATTGATTTACCAACCAGCTCCCTCCCAACCATAGGCTGAGGGCAGCCTGGGGGTCAGTATCTCTCTGCACTTCTGGGTGGTATCAGCTTGATCAGCAGAAAGCCCTCTTGTGCTGAAGAAATCCCTCTGGCAAAGAAGTTGTTGTTGTTATGTGCCATGGAGTCGGTTCTGACTCATAGCAACCCTACACAGGGTTTCCGAGGCTGTAAATCTTTACGGGAGCAGAACGCCTCATCTTTCTCCTGCGGAGCGGCTGGTAGTTTCGAACTGCTAACCTTGCAGCTCGCAGCCCGATTCATAACCACTACGCTACCAGAGATGCAAACTTTTGAAGTGGGAGGCTGGAGGTCGCCTGCCCAGCCTCTAGGGAACACAGGTGGATTGGGTAGCCAGAGTGTCAGCTCCCATTCTCTTCCAACTTGCAAAGATTAGCATACAAGGATTTCTAGCTTTTAGGAGTACAGAAACATCCCTCAAAATATGATTGCTACCAGCGAAATACATTATTAAGTAGAGTGGCTAGAATTACAAAATTTTCTTACAGATAAAGCAACAACCATTAGGATTTGGAGTCCCCTTTGAACAAGTAACACTTCTAAGGACACTTTCATAATAACTGAACACAGAACACAATGGGAACAGAAATTCTCACACGTGTTTTTTCATACTAGGCAGGGGAAGAAGCTTCAGACTCTTGCAGATGTCCTCACTTCAACACCTTAACCGATCAGAGTCTTGGAGCAGGCCTTTATGACAGCGCATAGTGTCTCTCCCTCTGCAGCTGCATGGAGACAAAGAGAACACCTCCTTTTTACCTTTCTGAGATTCCTTTTCACTAGGCACATTTTCAAGGGAGAGCACTGGGACTCCATTAGTTCATGCTGAGAGAAAAGAGCCGCTTGGAACTGCGCCAAAAAATGGCACTATAGAAAGGAACCCATGGCATATAGGACGTGAGCTATTCTTCTACACCCTTGCTTGCTACTCAGAGTGTGGTCCTCAGACCAAGAGCACCAACCTTACCTGGGAGCTGGCTGCTGTTGAGTACTGACAAGCTGATTTCGACTCATAACAACCCCAATGTGACAGAGTAGAACTGCCCTGAAGGGTTTTCATGGCTGCAATCTTTTTTTTTTTTTTTATGTTTTATTGTGAATTATGTGATAGTAAACTATCACATGGGAGAACATTAGCTTTACTTTCATCCTATCGTATATCATTTCATTGCTCTGGTTACAATCCCCTCCATGCATCATCAACCAACCAAAGGGTACACCCTGCAAGCCTGCCCCTCGGTCATCAGCACACTGCCCCTCTCCCTCTCTGGGTCTAGAGTCTCCAGCCGCTCCATCTTGGCTGCAATCTTTTATGGGAGCAGATTACCAGATCTTTTCTCCTGCAGAACCACTGAGGGGGAGTGGCGTTCAAACCACACCAACCTTTCAGTTAACAGCCTGGTGCTTAACCGTTTGTGCCACCAGGCAGGGCTCTATGGGGGCTTCTTAAAAATGCAGAATTTCAAGCCCTCCCCCAGAATCTGCCTTTTAGCCAGATCCCCAGGAGATCTGAGGGGACAGTATGGTTTGAGATTTACTTACTAAAATATTCATTTGATCATATTATTCTCTAATTCAAAACCATTCAGTTGCTCATTATCACCTAATTCGTTGGCTCTTAAATGTCAATGTGCTGCCCCTTGGGGTCTTGCTGGCTAAATGAGAAACTGGGGAACTTTTCAAACTACAGCTCTTGGGCTGTGTCCATTTGGAGGGAAACGTGATCCCTGGATTGGTACCACAGCAGCAGCAATGGGCTCAAGTTAACAACAGTGAGTTTGGTGCAGGTCCTAGCAGTGTTTTGTTCCGTTGTGTATATGGGCACTATGAGTCCGTTTTGACTTGACAGCACCTAACAACAGGGCCTCTAGGGGAGGCAGTCTGCATTTTTAACCAGATCTCTGGTGGTTCCTGGAGTCTAAGGTAGTGCCGCCGATGGTGCACTGCTAACTCAAATCTGGAGGTTCGAGGCATTGCAGAAGAAAAGTCTGGCAATCCACTTCTGAGAAATCAGCCATTAAAACCCAGTGGAGCACAGTTCTGCTCTGACACATGTGAGTGGAAATCAGCTTGAAGTGCACCATACAGTTTGAGAAGTTCTGTGCTGCACCACTAGCTGAGCCTGCACCCACCCTGAGCTCGCTCTTCTACAAACCTCACAACCCGTTGGCACACACGAGCTCCTGCTGTTTCTTGCAGACAGGGGCTTGACCTTACCCGGTGTTCGCTGAGCCTTGCCCACACATCAGATGCTCTGCCAGAACCAACTTAACATTGCTGCTGACTCTTCCAGGAACCCTGGAAATACACAATACACCTCAAATGGGTGACTTTAAAGAACAGTGATCTATTGATTCACAGTTTTGAAGGTTGGGAGTCAGAAATCAGGCATCAGCAGGACTAGGCACTTTCTCTTCCTCTCTGGACTATTGAAAAGATTCTTGTCTCTCTTCATTTCTGCAGTCTAAATGTTTCTTTGTGTTCCTTGGTTGCTAGATGTGTCTTCCCCTATGTGTGTGTGTTCCCTTGGACTCACCCTATGCTAACTTTGTTAACATAACAAAAGAACCCCCTCTTTCAAAATAGGGTTACATTCACAGGCATGGGGTTAAGATATCAACATATGTTGGGGAACACAATTCAATCCATAACACCCATGCAGTGGCTTTCACTCAAATTCCTATTTACAGAAACGGAAGTGAGGCTCAGAGAGGTTCACTGACTTGTCCAGAGTCACACAGCTGGTAAAGGGCAGTGCCAAGCTCCACATCCGGTTCTTTCTGATATTCTTAAACTCTTTCCCTCCCTTCCCAGTGCCTTGCCCTGTGCTGAGCATGTGGTGAACTTCTTGAGTGACTGGATTTTTTACATCTCCTTTGAGAAAAGAAATTTCCTTCCCTTCTAGAGCAAGCCCACCCTTCACCCAGTCCCATGCTGTGTTTTTCATCTTCAGCATTTTCACCCTCCCTGGTGATTAACTGGTCACTATAAATAGCACGGAGTTCTGGTGTGGCGCTGTGGGTTAATGCGCCAGACTGCAAAACCGTTTGAACTGCAAGGTCGGTAGTTCAAGCTCACCAGCTGCTCCTCGGAAACCCTATACAGGGTCACTATGGGTCAGAATTGACTCAATGGCACTTAACAACAATAGCACAGAAATATAAAAAAAAAAGGGGGAGGCACCAAAAAGAAAAGGGAAAAAAGCCCTTTGAAATTAGGACTGTCAAAAAGAAATTCGGTGAAGCTGGGAAACGCCTGATGCAGCTTAGGGACAGGAATCAGGCCAGGCACGTGGGGTGTGGAGTGGAGGCTGGCTCAAAACAGGATTATGCTACACAGTAGACACACACCATTAACTGACCCTGACAAATGGGTCACTGACATCATCTTGTCCCTTGCCATCTACAGTCCCCACTCCGTAACCTCAGCTGGATTCTCTGGTCCTGCCACACTCACCAGGAAAGTATGCAGCATGATCCAGACAGGCAAGGGTGTGAAAGTAGGCATCAGAGAGGCCAGGGTGCTGGGCACACAGGTCTCTCTCGGCTTGTCCCCTAGCACGAAGGGCAGGGCACTGGGCACATCTGTGATGACACCTCTGGAGGCCAGCCAGGTTTCTGTCAGCCTCACACCAACAACAAGGTCTGAGAAGACCCAGGAGTAAGAGCAAAACCCAGATGATGGAAAAAGAGGCTGGGGCTTAATTATAGGAAATAGCAGATGTTACTGTTAATGGTGATTCCTGGTATGGCACTGTTGGATAAGCACTGGACTGCTTAACAAGGTCAGCAGTTCAAACCCATTAGCTACTCCTTGTAAATCCTAAACAGGGTCACTATGAGTCAGAACTGAGTCGACAGCACTTAACAACAATAAAACAACAACTGTTAATGAGGAGTTCTGGTGGTGTTATAGTTTAAGCAGTGGACTGCTAACCACAAGGTCAGCAGTTCAAATCCAACAGCTGCTTCGAGAAAGATGAGGCTTTCTGCTCCAGTAAAGATTTACAGCCTCAGCAACCCTATTTAGGGTCACTATGAGTTGGAACTCGATGGCACCTAACAGCAACTGTTAATGAGGAATCCCTGGATGGTACAGTTAACACCCTCAGCTGCTATCTGAAAGAATGGAGATTGGAGTCCACCCAGATGAGCCTTGAAAGAAAGGTCTGGTGATCAGCTTCTGAAAAAATGAGCCCTTGAAAACCCTTGGTGCACAGTTCTGCTCTTGATACACGTGGGGTTACCATGAGTTGGAACTGATATAAGGGCAACTGATAACTGGTTATTATGAGTGAACCGAGCAAATTAAGCAGTGTGATTTCCAGGTGTCCTGCAGGTGCTCATTGCGCCACCTCAGGCAGAGGGTTCAGGAGGAAAATGAGAGGAAGGGTCTTGTGATCTTTAGGTATCATCCCACTTTATAAGTCAGATTGGGTTTTCAAATCGCAGTATGTGGTATTACTAATTCCTGACATTCCTAACTTTCTCATACAACCCTAGTTCCCAGTGGCTCTGCCATGCCATGTGGAGGGAGGTGCAGGGAGGATGATTAGTTTCAGCCCTTTTGACACTGACAGGCACAGAGTGGCCCAGCTTCGAGACCAGCCTCAGACTGGGACTTGCCGCTCCAGGATCTCTGAGGTCCCAGGCCTGTGGTCCTTGGGTTTACTGGCCTAACAGTGAGGCCCTGACTTGGGGGGAGGAAGATCAGGGAAGACCCCAGTGCTTAGCACCTGTGACTGACCCCTCTGTCTGCCTGCAGGTCGTTGAGGACTGGAAGTACGTGGCCATGGTGGTTGACCGGCTGTTCCTGTGGGTGTTCGTGTTTGTCTGTGTGCTGGGCACCGTAGGGCTCTTCCTGCCACCCTTCTTCCAGACCCACACGCCTGCCGAGGGGCCCTAGGCTGCCCGATGTGTCCGCAGGCCTGCATGGGTGCAGGCTGAGTTGCTGTGAGCTTCCTTCTGAGTCACTGGTGACAAGGGCTGAGATACACAGGTGACCATTGGCCGCTGACCTCGTCAAACTGACCATGGCTGTGAGACAGGCGAGGAAGGGGAGCTGGACTGCCCTCTCTGAAGGCCTTGGAGGCACCCCAGGAAACTCAGGCAGAGGAAGGGGACTTGGAACAATGGAATGCAAGCCTGTCTTCCTTCCTTTCTCAAGGTCTGGAATCAGCATCTGCTGTATGCTGGGGTTTTTTGCCCACACCCTGCATATCTCTCTACCTGTACCGCCCTTCCCCCTTCTCTGTCCACTAGGCTCCAGCCAGGCTGTCCTTTCAGTCAAACACTCCAAGAGTGTTTGTCTCTAAGCTCAGAGTCTTTCCATTTACTGTACCTCCTACCCAGAAAGCTCTTCCTCAACTCTTCCTGTGGGAAGCGTTATCATCCAGGGCTCTGCTCCAATGTCACCTCCTTCCAGAGGCCTTCCCTAGTCACCTGATCTAAAGCAGGCCTCCCCCTCCCCACGATTACCCACCCCACCACCTTCTTCACACATTCCTCAGCACTTAAGCTCTTACTTGGTGGCATGTTGATCACGTCTTGCCCACTAGAATGTACGATCTATGAGAGCAGGGGCCTGGTTGGTCCCTCATACACTGTGGGATCCCAGAGGCAAGGACAGAGCTTGGCATACGGCAACTGCTCAATAAATGAATGAATGAATGAATGAATGAATGGCTTCTGCTCATCCTTCAAGCTCACACATCTCCGTCTTTGAGCAGTAATTCCTTGCTCACCCATGTGATGGGTTGAATTATGTCCCTTCCCAAAAAAGACAGATTCAAGTTCTAACCCTTGGTACTTGTGAATGTGACCTTATTTAGAAAGAGGGTTTTTGCAGATGTAATTAGTTAACATGAAGTCATGGTGGAGAAGGCTGGGCCCTATTCCAATATGGCTGCTGCTCTTATAAGAAGAGACACAGAACACAGAGACAGATGAAGAGGGAAGAAGGCCATGTAAAGACAATGGAAGTGATACTGCTAGATGCTAGGGAATTTCTGAAGCTGGAAGAGACAAGGAAGAAGTCTTTCCTAGAGCCTCCATAGAGAGCATGGTCCAGCCAACACCCTGAACTTGGACTTCCAGAACTGTGAGAGAACAAATTTCTGTTGCCTTAAACCACCCAGTTTGTAGTACTTTGTGACGGCAGCCCTGTGTGTGGCACTGTGGGTTAATGCGCCAGACTGCAGAGCCATTTGAACTGCAAAGTGGGCGGTTCAAGCTCACCAGCTGCTCCTCGGAAACCCTATACAGGGTCGCTATGGGTCGGACCCAACTTGACGGCACTTAACAACAACAGTCTTTATGGGAGCAGCCAGCCTCAGCTTTCTCCCAAGGAGTAGCTGGTGGGTTTGAACTACTAACCAACCTATGGTTAGCAGTCCAGTGCTCAGCCCACAGTACCACCAGGGCTCCTATGGCAGCCCAAGGGGACTAATATACTCCTCCTAAAGAGAATGGCCCTTCCTCTGTGATTCCATAACCCAGCCACTTCCTGCTCTTACATTTTGGTTGGGTTCAGGGCTGTGTCACTGGTTTTATAACCCCTCTGTTCCCTCCCATCTACAATCCTTAGCACAGTGACTGGCACATGGTTGTTATTTTAGTGCTGTTGAGTCAGTTTTGACCCATAGGGATAGGGGTTTAGGGTTTCCAAGGAACATCTGGTGAGCTTGAACCACCGACCTTGTTGTTTAAATGGGCTTTGCAGTCCATCGATTTAACCCAGAGCACCACACCAGGACTCCTGGCCCATAGTAGGCACTCCAAATGTTTCTGGAATATACGAGTTTATGGGGTTTCTGAGGAGTGGCCAGTGAGTTTGAACCACTAATCTTGTGGTTTGAACCAACCTTGTGGTAATGTACCTCATCTCACAGCACCACCCGTAACAGCCATCATGTAATTTATGTTTCAAAAATTGTTTTAAAAAAACACTCCCCCCCCCCCCAATTTAACAAAATACACAGAGTGGATGGAGAAGGGCAGCTTGGATATTGGATACTCAAATGGGGAGGGGGGACTACGAATTTACCACCATGATCATCCTGGTGGGTGACCAGAGAGGCCAAGGGCAGCAAATAGGAGTGGGGGGAAGTAAGGCATCCTTCTGTTGACTCCATCTAGAAACCTAATTTTCTGTTTTCTTTTTTATTGAGGAAAATTTTAAACATACTAAGAATAGTGTAAGGAACCTCCTAGTTATCTGTCACCCAGCCAGCCTCAACAAAGATCAACTCACTACCAATGTTGATTTCAGTGGATTCCAACTCACCCACCTAATCTATGAGGACTTTTTGAAAACCAATCAAATATCATAACACCTAATTTAAAAAAAAAAAAAAAAAAAAACACCTAATAGCATCAATTATGAGTACTTTAATTATCCATTTGAGAGCGTGTTAAAACCAACCTAGTGGTCCCCAACCCACTGGCACATGCCCCAGAAGCCAGGGACAGAGATTCAGACCCTATTCTCTCTCTAGCTCCGGACAGAGCCTATTTAGCTCTGGTTCAGCGTGGCTACAAACCTTTTAGTGTGAACGCACTTCCCAGAGTCCGCACCGCCTACTCCTGAGGATCCTAAAGTACAATTTAGGAGGTGTTGCGTTCCC
>NW_006408674.1:136449-160797 GCF_000296735.1 Chrysochloris asiatica
CCCCCCCGCGTGGTGGGCGGGGCCCTAGTGGTGGTGGGCGGGACCGGCGCCCCGAGATTGGCGCGAAGTCGGGAGGAGCCAGAGCCTCTGGCGCGCACACAGCCCAGCGCGTCTCCGCCCCTCGCACAGCTAGGCGTCCGCGGTCTGCTCTGCGAGCCAGGTAGGGGCGAAGCTATCTTCGCGACGGCTGCACCCGTCCAATCGGGTCCGCTCGGGCAGCATCCACCTGGAGCTCCAGCTCACGGAGCCCCCCACGTCTCCCGCCCAGCGGCGCGGAGTCTGTGGCCACTTCGGCTGACGAGTCATGGGTGCTCGTCCGCGCGGAGTCCGCGCCCAGGGGCTCTCCACACTCCAGGCACCGCTGCTGCCGCCACTGCTACCGCTGCTTCTGCTGCTGCTACCGGGTAAGTGCGCAGGGACTCCGGAGAGACGGGCGCCCCAAGAGGGGGCGCGAGTACCCAAGGGGTCGGCACTGGCGAGGGCAGGACCAGGGGTTCCGTTGCCGGTGGCTCGGAGTTCACGTAGACTCGGTTCGGTAGGGGATGTCTTTTCCCTTACGGCCCACTGCTTCTCTGAGCGTCATTTGGGCGCGTTCCCGGGAGGCGTGGGGAAGGCTCAGACTGCGTGTTCGAGTCACGGCCCTTCTTGGTGTACTGATTGCAGAACTAGTGCACCAAGGCCTTTGGTTCCATTCTGTGCATCCCGGACGCACACCTCCTCGAGTTACGTATAAATGGAGAAACTGAGGCGAGGTTCGTTTGGGGACTGAGGCCAGAGCTGGCAATCCAGCCTTTCCTACCTTTCATCCGCTCTCCACGCCCCTGGCAGCGTTTCTCTGAAACCCGTAACCGCGAAGCAGCTGCGGGTCTCCCTGCCTCCAGCTTTGGTCTCTAGATGGGTGCTCACTAGCCAGTCTGTCAGGTACCCCGCCTGTGAACTACTCACACGGGAGAGTGTGAAAAATGTCGTCCTGCCTGTGGCTGTGTTGGTAAATAGCAAGGACCAGCGACTTGGCAAGGCTGCAAGATGTTCCCTGCAGGCACAGAGCCGAAGAGTCCATTGGGAGAATGCGTTGAGGTTGAGTAAGCCGCTGTCCTTCCCCTGCGTGCTGAGGTCCTCTTCTTGCTGTCCTTACAGAGCTGCGGCTCCTCCTTCAATTAATTCAGGGGCGAAAGGGAGCAGACAAGATCCCCTTTCAATGAGGCCAGGAGAAGTTAGGTTTGGATTTACCCCAGTATTTTCCCATCTCCTTCTTGGGTTGTCTATGAATATGTAAATAGGAAAAGCAGACAGCCGTCCCAATCGACTTTATCTCTGCTGGGTGTGGCTTGTGGGCAAAGGAGGTCTCTAAGGGTTTCCAGAGAGGTAAAGATTTTCGATCAGGATGTGAAGACAGTATCGGAAGGAACCTTAGGTCACACTCTGAATACATGAGAACCCAGTGGGCACCATGGCTTCTAAAAGGACTAGTGGCCAAACCCCTGTAGGGTCCTGTCTGGGATGAAGGGGTGCCTCCGATCTGGAGTGCAATCTCCCACAGTCTGGGAAGCACAACATCTGGGCCTAGGTGACCCTCCTACTAGTCATCAGTCCATGGTGGAAGCGTGAGTGTCTTGCCCTAGGCAGACTGGATTTTTTGCATCACCCCTCCCCTGTAGTAATAATGAAGGTTGATTACTCATCTAATAGTGACCCTGCATAAGGTTTCCAAGGCTGTAACTCTTGATGGGAGCAGAAAGCTTCATCTTTTCCCCATGGAGCATCTGGTAGATTGGAACTGCTGACCTTGAGGTTAGCAGTCCAGAGTATAATGAAGCCACTCCACCTCTCACTGTGACCTGGTGGAACCCCTGGGGAACTCAGTTTCTCCATCTGTAACTCAAGAACGCAGGGCTAGCCTGAAAGTCTGGGCTCCCACAGAGGACCCTCAGTAGTGAAGAGAGGAAGTTGATGATGTCCCTGGTGGGGGCCAAGTGACGATTTTCCCAGGGTCTGACAAAACTACTTCCCTCAGTGGCCGGCGCCTCTGAGGCTGAGCACCGTCTGTTTGAACGGCTATTTGAAGATTACAATGAGCTCATCCGACCTGTGGCCAACGTGTCCGACGCTGTCATCATCCAGTTTGAAGTATCCATGTCTCAGCTGGTGAAGGTGGTGAGTGCCAGAGCCATGCACCATGGCCGTGGGGTACGGGGCTTCTAGAACAACCTTTCCTTGAGCCAGTCTTGTTTTTGTGATTTACTCCTCTGCTTGCTTTAATTTCTCTAGGATGAAGTCAACCAGATCATGGAGACCAACCTGTGGCTGAAGCAAGTAAGTTCAGCAGGACCTGGACACTGCTGCCCCCTGGTGGTACCCACTTTATGTGCTGCCCAATCACGCAGGAGACTCACAACTGGGGCCACTGACTGGTCCAGTCTGTCTCTTCCTGTGCTCCAAGTTACAATTCTTCAGGAAGGACTGCAGGGCCTGGCTTCTCAAGTTACAGACAGACATACAACAGGGAGAGATCTTCTTCCTGGTCACACAAAATAGGCAGACCCAGGACTGAGCCATGAGCCCGCTCTAGGGAAATGTCTGACACCACTTCCTTCCAATCCTTTAGTTAAGATTGGATGTTGTAAGTGGTGGTGTGAGGTGGGGATGGAGGTGCTGTTTTCCCCTGGTCAAATAGAGGCCAAAGAAATCAGCTTCCATGGTTTCTCCTCGAGAGACTTTGTCCAAACATGCTGAGAGGGAGATAATGACCTATTGGCCCAAGAATGACCTTCCAAGGGTGCGAGCTGAGTGCTCAGCTCAGGTGACTGGAAAGCAGATGGGCATGGTGCCTGCCCAGTGCCCTCTGGTACTTGTGTCTGCTGTGGCTGTAGCTTCACCCCTCCTTCCTCAGAGGCTCACAGCTCTGACCTCCCACCCTATGCTCCCAAACACTTCCTGGACCCTGAGGAGATCATGATTCGTTCTGTCCCCAGAATCCTTCTGAAGTCAATAGCATGCAACCTGGAGGTGGAAGAGGGATCCATGACTGAACAGCACCTCTTGTTGGAGCTTGATGGGGAACTTGTTTGAAAAAAGCCTGTTTGAGGGGGTGGAAATAGGAGCTAAGGCATAGAGGCTGAACCCTGGTTCTCCAAGTGGTCTAGAAAAAGCACGCACAATCTTTAGCTGACTGATGAGGGCCCAGAAAGGGACTACAGAGGCAGTGGCAGAGTCAGGAGGCAGCCTGCAGGTTCCTAGCCCTGTGTTCTCGCGCTCACTCTGCCCACGTGAAAATTTGGACCAGAGTGATCTGACGCAGGGGCAGGGAGTCAGCAAGATGGATTGTGTCAAGAAGTAAAGGCACACTGGTCCTTATCCTTGCCTGTCTACCTCCCCAGATCTGGAATGACTACAAGCTGAAGTGGAATCCCTCTGACTATGACGGGGCCAAGTTCATGCGTGTCCCTGCGCAGAAGATCTGGAAGCCAGACATCGTACTGTATAACAAGTAAGGGGCCAGGGCCACTCAAGTCCTCTCAGGGCTGTCAGCAGTGAATGCAGGGGCCTGACACTGTGAACCGAGGGCCTGCGTTGGGCACCCTCAACTCCCCACTCCCTAGCAATCTAGACAGATCCTGCTGTCAGACACTTTTTGCACGAGTGTCCCGCTAAAGTGCCTCCCATTAAGGGCTCAGTACTTTTGGAGAAAGGACCGGAGGCCACACTAGTAGGTCAAACGGGATTCCCAGGCACAGGGTGGAGAGAATTCTCTAGACCCTGGAATCCCAGCCAGCCTGGGCAGCTGCATCCAAGTTGTATTTGGGAAGAGTGAATCTAGAGGGCCATGCATGGATCCTCTATTCCAGGAAAGCTGCACACAGACTAGTTCCTGCCCAGCGGCCACTTAGAGCGTCTCCCCTGAGCCCACCAACTGTAGGAAGCTTCTCCTCTTTTCCCCAGTCTTCCCCTGGCAGTCTTCCATTGCGGCTCCTCTAAAACCTGTCTTTCCTAAGCCCACACAAAGCTGACCCTTTCCACGTTAGGCCCTTTTGGGCAAATAGAAATTTTAATTGAGTTTTTGCATTGTTGTTGCTGTTAAGTGCCATTAAGTCAGTTCTGACTCATAGGGACCCTGAATAGGGTTCCTGAGGAGCAGCTGGTGGGTTTGAACTGCCGACCTTGTGGTTTACAGTCCAATCCTGTCCTACGGCACCACACCAGGAGTCCACATATTTTGTATTATGTGCTATTTTATTCTCCAGGATTGCCAAATTGTTTTGCACCTGTGCTTTTTCTAGAACCCCGAACAATTTACTGTTAAGTCGATTCCAACTCATGGCAACCCTGTGCATGTCAGAGTAGAACTGTGTCCAGAAGATTTTCAGTGGCTGATTTTTCAGAAGTAGGTCACCAAGACATTCTTCTGACGTCCCTCTGGGTGCATTCAAACTTCCACATTTTTTGTTAGCTGCCGAACGTGTTAATCGTTGGTGCCACCTAGAGTTAACAGTATTTTAATTATTAACATTTTTTCTAACAAAACATGTATAGAATTAATCTACTCTGTTTAGTTTTTAATGTCATTATTAGAAATGAATATGGTTTACTATTCGTGTTAGTAACATTAGCTTTAACATAAAGATTAGTTTTAGGACTGGTGAAGCTGTATCTTTTTGCCAAATCACTGGCAAAACAAAAGAGAGTCTTTGACCATTCACTTCAAAGTCTATTTTGTTTACTCATTCCCCAAGGAACACAGCGTTTATAAATTACGTTTCTTCCATGCAGTTTGTATTGGTAGACTGGTTCATGAAGAAGTAGGGTACAAGATAAACCCAGCTCATTCAGAGAGTCTTCCTTTCACTGTGAGCTGGCATTCTTATTGCCAGCCTGTTTAGGATTTCCAAGGAGTGGCTGGTAAGCTTGAACAACCAACCTTGCAGTTCAAATCAACTTTGCAGTTCAGCACATTTTAACCCACAGCGCCACACTAGGACTCCGTGAGCTGTCATAGAAACCTCACAGTCCAAAGGCTTTTAGGGAACTGGACAGAGTGTAGAAAATTTTTGCTAAGCTAAAATTAAGAAGATGGGTAAAATATGTTTTACCTTATATTTTGAGCTTTGGAACTGCTTTCTTGCTAGCAGTCTTGGCTAAGCAGCTGGAGTGTTTTAGGATGTATGATTTTAACGATTCTAAGAGCTGTGAGGAAATATTTCAAATTGGATGTGGAGAGGAGCAAATGTCAGAAAGGATTTCCTTGGAATCTGAAACTGAAAATAACATTTTAAACAAAATCACCTCATTCTTCTCTCTCCAAGGGACAACTTAAATTTTTCCAAAAGCTAGCACCATTATGGTCTTTCCCTTACATTCACCACCCATGCCCCTGCCCCATTTAAGCTCTTGTGTTAAAGTGATACCTCAGTTAATCATTGCCTCCCTGGTTTTCTTTTGAAATCACCTCACATGGTTTGGCAACCCTGTTGGCACAGCCCCCTCCCACCTCTGCTGTCCCTTGCTACCAGCCTTCATTCATGCCCCCTGTGGGGGTGCGATCTTCATTTATCTCTTGGTTATTCAGTCATCCAACAAATCTTTACTGAGTGTCCACTATATGTCTCCTTGTTGTTGTGAAGTGCTGTTAAGTTGGTTCCAACCCATAGCGACCCTGTACAGGGTTTCTGAGGAGCAGCTGGTGAGCTTGAACCACTGACTTTGCAGTTCGAATAGCTTTGCAGTCTGGCGTATTAACCCACAGTGCCACACCAGGACTCCATATGGCTCCTTGTTGTTGTTATGTGCCATGGGGTCAGTTCCAACTCATAGCGACCCTGTACAGGGTTTCCGTGGCTGTAAATCTATTCGGGAGCAGAAAGCCTCTTCTTTCTCCCAAGGAACAGCTGGTAGTTTCAAACCGTTGACCTTGCGGTTCACAGCCCAATTCGTAACCACTACGCTACCAGAGCTCCTTCTGTGGCTCCTTGTTGTTGTGGTTATGTGCTGTCGAGTCGGTTCTGACCCTTAGCAACCCTGAACAGGGTTTCCAAGGCTGTAAATCTTTACAGGAGTAGAAAGCCTCATCTTTCTCCCGCGGAACAGCTGGTAGTTTCGAACTGCTGACCCTGCAGTTAGAAATCTTCACAGCCCGATTTATAACCACTACGCTACCAGAGCTCCTTCTATGGCTCCTTAGCTGCATCTTTATCTTCTTTCTCTTCTGGTAGAGGTATGGCTGTTAGCACCCTGCCTCTGGCAGCAAACATGCCTTGTGGTCTGAGCAGTCACAGTGAGCAGAGTCTCGTCCACAGATGAGCAGGAATCAGCACCGGTAACCTAGTGTCTTAGATTCCTAGTACTGCTGCTGTAACAGAAATGCCACAAGCAGGTAGCTTTAAAGAACAAATTTGTTTTCTCACAGTTCTAGAGCCTCGTTTCACAAATGGGAAGCTGTTTCATTACTTCCAGATTCACTGGCTGAGGGTCCCGTGCAGAATGAGATACTCTTTTCTGAGGGATATTTTCTTTGGTACCATGTCGGGCCTCTTAGCATATCAGAACTCCACTTCCTCTTCCCTTGACTGCCTCGTATGTAAGTCCTTGGCCGTGTCTGTTCCTTCCTTGCCAGTAGCTCCAGGTGTTCCCTATTTCCTTGGCTTGCAGATGGTCCTCACATGATACCTCTGTTGCCCATGCATGTGTGCCTGTATCTATGCTGTGATTTTCCTATTATTATTATCACGATTCTGCTCTTTCTACAACTCCAAAGTTATTAGCTTTAGAATCCACCCTAACTGGTGTGACCTCAGTTGACTAATTGTATTAGATTACATTACGGAAGCGCATTACATGTAAAATAATTACATTCACTACATTAGATTTACATGATGGAAGATGACCTGCTCTATCCAAGAGCAACTGATTTAATCACATGATTAAATCATATAAGGATGTGACCAGCATAAAGTCACATGACCCGATCATAACGGCAACTAGTGTTTGGGGTCAAACAATTGGGAACTATAGTCCAGACAAATTGACACAAAAAATTAACCATCATACCAAGGTAAGCTTATTGTCAGTGTTGGGTCTTAGTGTGCAAGCTCTCTGGGGGACTTTGAGCAAGGTATCCTTGTTCTCTGACCCTCAGTTTCTTCAGTAAGATGAGCTTGGACAAGAGGAGAGGGTCAGCAAGCTTTTTCAGCAAAGATCCAGATTGTAATTGTTTTAGAATTTGTTCACTATCCCGTCTCTGTAACAACTTCCCAACTCTGCCATTGGTATGCCAAAGTAGCTGTAGACAATTTGTAGACTGTCACCCAATAAAACTTTATTTAAAGAAATAGGCAGCCAGCCCATGGACCATAGTTTGCCGACCCTTAGGGTCTCAAGTTCCCTTCTGCTCTAACATTGATTCAGGATGCTATAAAGCAAGTTCTTCTGTTCTCCCAGGGTTCTTTGCAACCTTCTGCCCAGCCCAGCCCAGTCCTTCGGGGACTCCTCAGTTTCTGAGCATGGGTCGGGCCCACTTGGGGGCTGTGAATATCCCTACCCCACTTCCCCCTTCTCATCTCTGTCCCTTTTCTTGGGGCCTTGTGGGGGATCGCGGGTATAGTCGAAGTGAAGCAGAGCTAAAAATGTTATGAACCCTACAAGGCACTCTTGAGCAAACTAGCTGACCCAGGAAAAGATGGGTAACTGCTTTGGCAGCAAGTCTCCACGTGTAGTGATTGTCTTGCTCCAAAGAACCAAATGAGGGTGGTGGCAGTGAGACAGAGATTAGGAAGGAGGGGAAAGGTCCCCTTCTGTTTTCGCATGTTCTTATTCAATAACGATGTCAACCCAAGGATATCTCTAAATGTTTAGGTTTGTCATTATTTTTTTCAGTTCTTCAAGTACACAGAGAAAGCGTCTATGGTGGTGGTTCTTTTTAAAGAACTTGATTGTCTTCAAATGCAGAGCTCTAAGAAATCTAATAGGTACATGGATGTTGATTGTAGCATGATTCACAAAGGGTGAGGACAGACTAATGCCCATCAACAGATGAGAACGGGAAAAGAATCAAGAGAGAAAAGTTAGGGAAATGGAAGGTGAAAGCCATTATGCTGAATTTGAAAGACAGAACCACTATTCATTCTCAGTGCTGGGAGGAATGGTGATTGCGATGAATAGCAGGACTGGAGGGCAGACTTTGGTAATAATCTCCTTTATGGGGTTAGGGTTAATGGACATGGGTTCCCAGGGGTGCTCTCTGCAGCCCCTTCCTTCTCACAGTTTGATTTCACACATGTATGTGGTGTGGCTCTGTAGAATAAGCGCTACACTGCAAGGTCGGGGCCTCAATCCCACCAACCACTCTTCGGAAACAGCATGCATACATACACACAGCAGACACTCAGTGGAGACTGAATGAGGAGACATTTAACAAGGTCCAGACCACAGGGACAGTGAGCAAACCTCCCCAAAAGCCACCTAAACACCTGCTTCCAGGATGCTTTTCATCTCTCAGAAACAAAACAGACTTGCTATTTCTTTAAGGGAGATGGAGATCCCTTTCTGGTCTTTGGGAGTGTTCTCAATAAATACCAAGTTGGGAGTTGTGCTGTTGAGGAGAAAACTATTGAAGTGCTCTGGCAGGTGACGAGCATACTAGATTTGGGGGTTGGGTGAATCTGTCTCCACTCTGCCAGCTCATCCACCCATCCCTCATTGCCCTCAGTATCCTCGTTGGTAAAATGAGATGATGAGTTAGATAGCCTTTTCCAACACTTAGCTCTCATATTCCATCATTTTACTAATAGTTACTTGCCATCTACCCAATGACGATGGCAATGTGAGCAGCCGGCCTGAATAATGCGTCACCATGCCTCTTCTGTCTTTGCAGCGCTGTTGGAGATTTCCAGGTAGATGACAAGACCAAAGCCTTACTCAAATACACAGGAGAAGTGACTTGGATTCCACCAGCCATCTTTAAGAGCTCATGCAAAATTGATGTGACCTACTTTCCATTTGATTACCAAAACTGCACCATGAAGTTTGGTTCCTGGTCCTATGACAAAGCAAAAATCGACCTGGTCCTGATCGGCTCCTCCATGAACCTCAAGGACTACTGGGAGAGTGGCGAGTGGGCCATCATCAGGGCCCCAGGCTACAAACACTACATCAAGTATAATTGCTGTGAGGAGATCTACCCGGACATCACGTACTCTCTGTACATCCGACGCCTGCCCCTCTTCTACACCATCAACCTCATCATCCCCTGCCTGCTCATCTCCTTCCTCACTGTGCTTGTCTTCTACCTGCCCTCTGACTGTGGCGAGAAGGTGACACTCTGCATCTCGGTGCTCCTCTCCTTGACTGTGTTTCTCCTGGTGATCACGGAGACAATCCCATCCACCTCTCTGGTCATTCCCCTGATTGGCGAGTACCTCTTGTTCACCATGATTTTTGTAACCTTGTCCATCGTCATCACCGTCTTTGTACTCAACGTGCACTACAGAACCCCAACCACACACACGATGCCCATGTGGGTGAAGACTGTATTCTTGAACTTACTTCCTAGGATAATGTTCATGACCAGGCCAGCAGGCAACGAGGGAAACACTCAAAAACCAAAATCCGTTTACAGTGCTGAGCTCTCAAATATGAATTGCTTCAGTAATGCCGAGTCCAAAGGCTGCAAGGAAGGTTATCCCTGCCAGGATGGCAGGTGTGGTGTCTGCCACCACCGCAAGATAAAAATCTCAAATTTCAGCGCCAACCTCACGAGAAGCTCCAGTTCTGAGTCTGTCGATGCCGTGTTCTCCGTCTCTGCTTTGTCACCAGAAATCAAAGAAGCTATCAAAAGTGTCAAATATATTGCTGAAAATATGAAAGCACAAAATGAAGCCAAAGAGGTAAGGCTGTGTTGATTATTACATCTATCATTCATTCATGAAATAAACATCTGTTGACTGGTTCACTGTGGACCACGGATTGGTGGTGGTGGTTAAGTGCTGTCAAATTCCAACTCATAGCAACTCTGTATAGGGTTTCTGAGGAGTGACTGGTGAGTTTCAACCGCCAACCTTGTGGTTCAAACTGGGGGTAGGGAATTAGGGTCTGCCTGTGTTCACACCAAGGGATGCTGGTGGTATTGTGAGTTAGGCATTGAGCTGGTAACCACAAGGTCAGTGGTTCAAACCCATCAGCTGCTCTGAGGGGAAAAAGAGGAGGCTGTTTGCTCCTGTAAAGATTTAGTCTCAGACAGCCTAAATAGGGTCGCTATAAATTGGAATCAGCTTGATGGCAGTGGCTTTGGTTTTAGGTTAGTGTGGCGACAGCTTCCCTTACCAACTGTGTGTCCTTGAATATGTTACCTCCTCTCTCAGAGCCTGTTTTCTCATCTGTAAAACGGGATAATAAAACCCATGAATATATGGAACCCTGAAGTTAGCCACTGGCTAACTAGAATAGCTAATGACAATAAAAAGGAATTAGGAGATAGGCTGGGAAAGGGCCTGAGGCCAGATTATTTCCAATAATTATTGATCAACTGAGCTTACATTTCTTAAGCTTACATTTTTATTTCTTTCTCATTGTTTCCTATTGAGTTATAATTTACAGAGTAAATTGTACACCTCAATGAGTGTTCACATTATGTGGCACCATAGTATAGGGGCGGTTTGAACTGCCAACTCAGTGGTTCAAACTCACAAGTCACTCCTCAGAAACCCTATAGAGGGTCGCTGTGAGTCAGAACCAACTCGGCACTTAACAACAACAACAACACAGTTGAATCATATAATATTATCAGCATCTTCTCCACCTTCTCTTACCCAAACCCATCAAGAAAAAGTCATTTGGTAGGAGTTACAAACACTGTGGTTAGAAAAGCCATATTAAACAATTCACTACACCATAACCACCATCTATTTCTTTATTCTACAATTGTTGGACATTCAGTTATTTCCAGTTTGGGAATATTATGAATAATGTTGCTATAAACATATTGCTGTTGTTGTTGGTGTTAAGTGTTGAGTCGCTTCTAACTCATAGTGACCCTGTATAGGATTTCCAAGAAGCGGCTGGCGAGTTTGAATTGCCCACCTTGTGGTTCAAACTGACCTTGTGGTCCAGTGCTTTATCCCATAGGGCCACACCACTTTTCATTAATATACAGGGAACCATATACTCGTTTCTTCTGGATATATACCAGGAGTGGAATTGCTTGATGATTAGATTGATGAATTTTTAAGTTTACTAGGTAACTAAGTTTTCCAAAGTGCTGGAACCAGCTGACACTCCCATCAACAATGTTTGAGAATTCCATTTGTTCCACATCCTCAACTATGTGTGTATATATAGTGTGTCTCACAAAGAACCCTGGTAGTGTAGTGGATTACAGACTGGGCTGCTAACTGTAAGGTCAGCAGTTCGAATCTACCAGTTGCTCCGTGGAAGCTTTCTACTCCCATAAAGATTTACAGCCTTGGAAACCCTAGATGGGTTTGCTATGAGTCAGAACTGACTCGATGGCACACAGCCACCACTACCAGTATGTCTTACTGCTGTCTGAATTTCTTTTGTTCTGTTGAATAATAATGTTGAAGTCTTTTTCATACTGGCTATATTCTCTCTTCTTTTGTGAATTAAAATGCTTTTGCCCATTTTTAATTGGGTGAATTTATTTGTATTTTCTCCAAAAATCATGTTGGAGCAAATGGCAAGTACTAGGAATAGGAAAGTTTTACACTAATGTTATGTGTCTGGCTGCTGCATGACCCTCGGTTTACCCCCAAGATTACCAGAATCACATCCGATAATTTTATACAAAGCTCTGCTCTAAAATTAATTGGCTCTGCCTTAAGTTGCTTTTCAGCAAGAACTAATTAATGAGCTAATTTCAGCTCCTGATGCTCTGTAGGTAATTAATGCTGGTAGCAAATGTTGGAGCCTCTCTTTCTTGCAGCTATGAATGGCATGCAGAGTAGAGGAGGCAGTAACAGCCCTCTTTTCCCCACCTCCATCCCTCTAAGCACATCCGCCTGTAACGATGCTGCAAAACCTTCAGCTGATCCCGGTCATTTAGAAGAAAATCTACAACAGCATACATAGCTTTAAATTCAGCTGAAGCTGTTTTGGGACGCTAAGTACATGAAGAATGGAACTATCTTTCATTTGACTAACACATATCTCGTGCAGGCACTCTTGAACCTTTCTTCATCTACTTTAAATAAGTTAGCATTTGTTTTTACTAAAGATGGGTATCTAAATGCCCACACTCTAGCCTTTGTCAGGCTATTACAAATTCTCTTTATTCAAAATATTGTTTATTGAGCACAATAAAGGAGGCCTTGTGGCTCAATGAGTTTAACGTTGGGCTACTGATAGGTCAGCAGTTCCAACCCACCAGCTGCTCCATGGGAGAATGACGAAGCAGTCAGCTTCCCTAATGATTTATTGTTGTTATGTGGTGGCCTAAAGATTTACATGCACTGGACTGACTGCAAAGTTGGTTTGATCCACAAGGTCAGTGGTTCAAGCTCACCAGCTGCTCTTTGGAAACCCTACACAGAGTCGCAATGGGTCAGAATCGATTTGACGGCACTTAACAACAACAACAAAGATTTACAACCTCAGAAACCCTACGGCACAATTTTACTCTGTTATAGGGTTTCTGTGAGTTGGAATCTACTGAACGGTGGTGGATAAACCCAGTGAGAGTTTTAGGAGGGTCTAAGTCATATTGTGGAGGCCTGGTGTGGCACTGTGGGTTAATGCGCCAGACTGCAAAGCCATTTGAACTGCAAAGTCAGCAGTTCAAACCCACCAGTCGCTCCTCAGAAACCCTATACAAGGTCATTATGAGTCAGCATTGACTCAACAGCATTTAACAACAACAACAACAACAAGACATGTTGTGGAGGGAGACACTGAGAATTATTGTGACAAGAAAGCTAAACATCCAGAAATACACCCATACATGTATGTTGTTGTTCGAGTCAGTTCCGAATCATAGCAAGCTTATATAGGGCTTCCGAGGCTTTAAATCTTCCAGGGAGCGGAAAGCCTCATCTTTCTCCCAACACACTATAGTCAACTGATTTTTGACAAGGGTGCTAAATCCATTTGCTAAAGAAGAAGAGTCTCTTTGATAAATAAAAACAAAAACCCATCACCACTGAGTTTATTCTGCCTTATAGCAATCCTGTAGGACAGAGAACGGCCCGGTAGTGTTTCCAAGCTTGTAATCTATAAGGAAGCAGACTGCCTCCTCTTTCTCCTACAGGGTGGCTGGTAGGTTCAAACTGCTGACCTTTAGGTTAGCAGCCGGACTCTTTAACCACGTTAGGAACCATGGTGGTGGTGGTTGTGTGCCGTGGAGTCGGTTCCAACTCATAGTAACCCTGTGTAGGGTTTCCGAGGTTGTAAATCTTTACAGGAGCAGAAAGCCTCATCTTTTTCCCAAGGAGCAGCTGGTAGATTTGAACTGCTGACTTTGCAGTTCATAGCCCAACTCATAACCCACTACATTACCTGGGTTCCTTTTAGGAACCAGTGCTATTGTTAACTGCTGTTGAGTTGGTTCTGACTCACAACAAGCCTATATAGAGTTTCCAAGGAGCAGCTAGCGAGTTTGAACCAGTAACTCTGTAGTTAGTAGTCCGGTGTTTATCCTACAGCACCACACCACGAGTCGTCCATAAAGGACTCCTAAAACTACCATTTGTTATTGTGTGCCATTAAGTTGGTTCCAAGTCACCATGTGTAGGATTTCTGAGGAGCAGGTAGTAGGTTTGAACCACCAGCCTTGTGGTTAACAGTCCTGTGCTTATCCTACAGTGTCACACTAGCACTCCAAAACTACCATTTGTTATTGTTGCTAAGTGCCATCGAGTCTGTTCCAACCCATAGTGACCCTGTATATGGTTTCCTAGGAGCAACTGGGGAGCCGACCTTGCTGTTCGAACCGACTTTGCAGTCCAGCACATTAACCCCTAACACCACACTATTAACACCAAAACTACTAAGATCCAGCAATTCCACTCCTAGACTTAAACAAAGACTTACACAGAGACTTAAACAGAGATTTGCACACCAGTGTGAATTGCAGTACAGTTGCCTCAAAGTGGAAACCACGTAAATGCCCATCAATAGATGAACGAATAAACAAAATGTGGCCCATACATACAATGGAATACTACTCAAACAGTAAGAGAAATGAAGTCTTAATATAGGTTACAGTATGGGGAGAGCTTGAAGACACTCTGCTGAGCGAAGTAAGCCAGTTGCAATAGGATACATGTTGTATGACCTCATTTATATAAAAATACAAGAAAAGGCAAATGTATCGAGACCACAGTTTAATAGTAGGTGGAAGAGAGAGGGGAAAGGGAAGATTAACAGAGATGGGAAAATCGCATTAAAGGGAGGGTTGGAACGCTGATTATTGTAATTGCTGTCAATAAGTTGTACATCTATAAAAAGATGAATTGGCAAAAGTTGTGTAAGAGAGATATTTACAACAATGCGGTGGGGTGGGGGAAACATAGCTACTGAGCCTGCTTATATACAACCAGACACCTCACAGGCTTTGTTTCCTTGATAAGGAGGTTTAGGGACGTGCTTTCATGGCCATCCCAGTTAATTAGCCTAATAGTATATTTAGTGCTTCTCTTATACCTGGGGTCTTAAAAGCTGACAAGAGGCCATCCAAGGCACAAAAACTGATCCCTATTCATCTGGAGCAACAGGGACAGAACATCAGGAATAGGAGGAGGCTATGGAATGTGTGCCAAATTGTCTCCATGAACAACTCCTTCCTTCACCATAATGAACTGGATGGTGCCTGGCCACCAACATTTTGATCAAACATTCCATAGGAGAGTCTTGATCAAAAGGCAGACAGTGCAGAACAGAATTTCAATTTCTCATGGACTCCAGACTTCTTGGAGCCATGGTAACTGCATGAACCCCTGAAACTATTGCCCTGAAACAATCTTTAAATCTTAGACCAGAAATATCCCCTGAACCATCTTAACACCGGACAGTAGTTGAACCAGTAGAGTTCAACTTAAAAGAACATTATGCTCTTTTAAGAACTATCTATAAGGAATCAAAATGACATCATTGTTGCTGTTGTTAAGTGCTGACCAGTCAGTTCCGACTCATAGTGACCCTGTATAGAGTTTCTGAAGAGCAACCAGTGGGTTTGAACTGCCAACCTTCTGGTTTGCAGTCCAGTGTTGATCCTACAATGCCACGTCAGGAGTCCATAGCAAACTGAAAGATTAAATAGGAAGAACCTTAGGGAGCAGTGAGTTTCTGTTAATGAGTAAAGAACACCTTAGAAAAGGACGTGAATGTGGTTGTACAACTCAAAAGTATAATCATTGCTAAATGATATATGTGGGAACTTCACAAAAAGTTCTTGGAAAAATTGTGTTTTCTTTTCATTCCATTTTTCCATGAACTTTTGAATCCCCCTCATGTGTAGAAACTGTTGAATTGGTGTGTTTTGTTATAACAACAAAATAAAATTTAAGGGATAAAAAAGGTCAATTAGTGAACCATCTTGAATATAGGAATATGGAGGTGGGGGTCTATGGCTAACTAGTATCCTATCTCAGGGGATAGTACTGCTCACCTTTGCCCATTTGGAGTCTGTTACTGCTAGATCCTCCAGTTTTTCCAGAGAAAGCAGAAATCTGGTCTACCAGCCATTGGGTTCAACAAAAGGATGACAAGAGCTAGAATAAAGTTTTCTGCTCAGTACTCTGAGGGGAAAGTTGAACTGTCTGCAGGATTCCCTCTTTCCCCTTATTGTGTGATGGGCATCCTGTGGTTCTGTGGGCTTTGTGGGCCCGGAGTTGAGTCCATCTGAATCCAAGCACCAAAGCAGCTCACGAAAGCAACGCAGCCGGTCCCCAACTCACACTAATGTGGCTCCCAACTACGTGGCTCCAAACTCTTGGAGAGTAAGGTCTGCACTGGGGTGGATGAGGGTGGGAGCTGGCCACACCTCTAGTCACCAGAGGAGTGTGGGGAAAAAGAAGATATTGCATCTTTTCAGTCATCCATGCAAATCTACTCTGCCAGGCCTCCCTCCATTACCAAAGCTTCTCATGAGATGGTCAAGCTGTGTCTGGCCAGCCAATCACCAGTCAGTCTCCCTCTCTAGCAATCCCTACTTGGCCTTTCCTCCCAGTAAACACTCCATCACATCTCTAACCTTTCTTCTGGAGTGGAGAGTGCCCAAATTTTCATCTGTGTTTGTTTGATTTTGTCTCTCATATCTTTGTTGTTGAGGGTCTGCATAGTGCATCTGCCTAGTCTGCCATCTTGCCGGAAGTCCTAAATCATTTACTTTTCACTTGTATCATATGGCGTCCTCTTGGATTCATTTCTCTCATTAGTGTACCTCCTAAAAGTGTTTATGCACTTAAAAATGTATTGTGGAAACTTTCACTCAATCCAAAATAAAAACATTTAATAATAAAAAATTTTAAAAAATGTATTGTGCCTTTTAGAGTTTGTTGTTGTTGTTGTTAGTGCAATGTAGTCAGTTTCGACTTAATAACAGTTTCACTGGATACAAAATTCTAGAGATAGAATTCTTTTCCTGACATACTTAAATATTATTCCATGGTCATTTTGTCTCAGTGCCTCTGTTGAAAAGTTTTAAATGAATCTGAGTAGTATTCATTTTTGAGTAATCCAGACTTTCTTTACAGATGTATTTAGAATTTTGTATCTGTTATTTGGTGATTTCAAAACAGCATGTCCATATGTAGGTCCCTCCTAATCTGCTTGGTATTCTTATAAGCCATTTGATTTTGAGGGTTTTTTTTAATCTTCTTTTAATTCTGGGAAATTCAAGGTCAATATTTTTGGAAAGATCCCTCCTCAGAATTTTTCTCTTTCCCTAAACACCTGCTGTACGGATCTGCTTCCAGCTTCTGCATCTCTTGATTTTCCATTTCCCACCTCTTCTTTCTCTCTGCTGAGAGCGCCCCTCAATCTCACCTCCCACCTCACTGTTCTCTCTTGGCTGTATCTGCCCTGCCAACTATCCCACTTCCTGAGTGTTTTATGTAGCATTTCTGGTTTTCACACCCATATACCTACTGGGTTCTGTAAACCTGCTTGTTGCTACTTAATCTTTCTAATATTCTCTCTTACCTCAGAGGAGAGAGTTTATTTTAAATCCTTGACCTCCCTTTATATGTTCCATATCTTCTCTTTCAAATGGCCATGTTTGTGTGGTTTGGGCCCGTCAACTCACTTTTAGTGGTGGACTACTAACACAAAGGTTAACAGTTCAAATCCTTTAAGCGGTACCTCGGAAGTAAAGCCTGCTGATCTGCTTCCAAAAGGTCACAGCACAGAAAGCCCTGTGGAGCACAGTTCTGCTCTACATACATGGGGTCTCCACAAGTTGGAGTGAACTCCATAGCAACTCACTGGGGTCGTCAGTTGTGTTCAGGTCCCACATCATGCCATGTGTCGAAACCAAGGGCAGTAATCTACATCATTCTTCATGTGGGGAGGGGACGGGGGAAGACCTCGGCTTTGGCTAGTCATTGGGCCCTGTTCTCTACTCTTCACTTCACCTGGTCTCTGCTGCTCTCAGAAGAGACACCCTGAGCTCATCACTTGGCTGGGAGTGGGCAGATCACAAAGGGGCAAAGAGGAAGGGGAAATAGCATGCCACCAATGCTGCCCTCGGCCTTTCCCTCCTGACTGGATCTCACCTCCAGTCTCCACCTGCACAGTCGTGTATACACTCACCAGACTAATCTTCCAGCTTTCTCGTCTTTACAAAACTTTCTCCCTCCCGTTTCCATGGCGTCTCCATCTCCATCAGGGATGGGCTGGGAGAAGGATCCGGTAGCTTGTGCTAGTTCATTTTGCCCAACTCTGACCTACCTGCTACTTACCATTAGTTTCAGTTTCCAGAGTCATTGTGCTTTAAGAGTTAGATATAAAATTCCCTTGCACCTAGCTTTTTTTTGCAGCACTACGCATATTCCAAGGAGCTCTGGTAGCATAGTGGTTATGAATTGGGCTGCAAACCTTAAGGTCAGCAGTTCGAAACTACCAGCTGCTCCGTGGGAGAAAGATGAGGCTTTCTGCTCCCGTAAAGATTTACAGCCTCAGAAACCCTGTTACAGGGTCGCTATGGGTCGGAACCGACTTGACGGCACTTAACAACAACAACAATGCATGTATCTCTGCCTTAGCCCCCGTCCCATCTTTGTTCACAAGGCTTACAAGGCTAAACCGTGTGCACTGTTGACAGAGGGAGATGTACTCTTGGATAAAGGTTATTTTTTTAATCAACATTAATATCATAGTTACTATTCATTGAGGACTCTTTGCCGGGGGCATTATTTTATTTATTCCTTACAATGACCCTATGTAATATCCCATTTTACAGATCAGGAAATTGAGACAGTTTCCCCAGAGTCTCACAATTAGAAAGGAGCAAGCTGGGACAACAATAAAAATCTCTCCAAGTGGTGATTTCTCATCCACTGCCTCTTGGAGCTTTAGGAAGGTTAGTAGGTAGTGGGTGGGTAGGAATCATAGAATGTATTGCCTAGTTAAAAGAAGCACTTAGCTACCAAATCTTAGTAATGCAAATAAAGTACCTTGTGCAAGCATGGTTTTATCATTCTAATTGTACCTGTGTCTCCTTCAAGTCACCAAGAGGACACATCCACTCAAGCTCAGAAATGTGAAATAAAATCCTGGCCTCCCAGCCATCTCGGTGCATTTAATTAAATTACTAAATCACATGCTGCCTCTTTATTATGTGATTAGTTTTTCAAAATCAGTTGATTCATGGGCTCTCTCATTCTCAATTCAATTATGGTTTCTTGGCTTTCTGAATTGTCTAGGAGTATAATTAACATATAATTCTCCTTCCTATTTCAAGTCTAAATTGAAGCTGAATTATATACAATTAGTCCTGGTGTTCCTTCCATCTTGCACTTTGCTGATTTTCAACCTGTTCTATCATATAGTTTCCAGGATATGTTGGCCTTAAGAATGGAAACTGACATTTGGTTAGCAGAGCATTGCAGCGGGGGTAGTGGGAGAGGAGGAATGATGGTAGCCTTGTCCTCAAGTGCTTACTTCATTTTTGAGAAAACATCCTAAGAAAATTAACATCTACAACTGGCTATGATTGAGTACTTGGAACCAGTGGTAAATGATGCTGGATTGTATTCGCCATTCTAACAAAATCCTAGAGTCCTTCATGTAACTGGTTTTACTAACTTTATAAATTGGAATTCAGCTTTTAAAAACACTCAAAGGTTATGTACACATGCAGGCATTTCTGATTTGAAACTGAGTTGACATGACAAATATACCTGTTTTCTCTATTGCATCAAAAGAGACTTGAGGCTGGCAGCGTCCCTTGAGCTGCATCAATGAGGATAAAATGGCTTCGGTTATTAAAACATAGTGAAGATTTGATATAGAAAATGTGTTCGATTTGCTTTTCCCTTCAGGTTCTTTTCCTCGTTTATGATTTTTGTTTTTCAGATTCAAGACGATTGGAAGTACGTTGCCATGGTGATCGATCGTATTTTTCTGTGGGTTTTCATCCTGGTGTGCATTTTAGGGACAGCAGGATTGTTCCTGCAACCTTTGATGGCCAGGGACGATGTGTAAGCACTAAACTCTGTGTGCTTACCTGAGATGTTTATGTAAGGGGTGGGGATAGGGGCGGGAGGGGGCTGTTCCTTAAGAGTATCATACCTTGCGTTACCAGACTTTGTGACTGATAAGCCGAGGTTTACTTGTTATTCAATTGTCTTGATTTTTGTTATTAAAAAAAAAAGAATCATGCAAGAAAAATGTCAATATTTATTATGGAGAAAGTAATATTTAACCAGTCTTTCTGATAATATAAATAAAAGTGTCAAAGGATCATTCTTCTCCAAGGATAAGTAGTATGTTATGCTATGGAACATACGAAGATGGGCTAAATCAAAAAAATGCCCACACACACTTTTTTAAGTGGTCAAAACATAACTAGATAGGAAAACTTGTTCCGAAATGTGAAAAGCCCTTTGGTTCCATAGCACAGAAATTTCCCAGTGAGTTTTCTTAAGTAGCTCATGATCTCCTTGTTGATAAGGAGTTCTTACTACCGGTCCTTTCTGTGAATTTCTGGCTCTTTACTAATTTTCAAGAATCCTGGTGTGACACTGTGGGTTAACGCGCAGCACTGCAAAGTCGTTTTGAATCGCAAGGCTGGCGGTTCGAGCTCACCAGTCGTTCCTCAGAAACCCTATACAGGGTCGCTATGAGTCGGAACCGAGTCGACAGCACTTAAGAACAACAAGGGCTAAAAGAGCTCAACTACTTATTATACCGTGAAAAATTATGCTGATCATATATTCATTAAAGCAGGGTGTCTAAACTTCAGCACTGCTGGTATTTTGGGTCAGGTAATTCTTTGAGGTGGGGGACTTTTGTCATGTACGTTATAGGGTCTGAGTCCTGGTATGGCGCTGTGAGTTAATGCACCCCTTCTCGGAAACCCTATACGAGGTCGCTACGCGTCGGAATCGACTCGATGGCACTTACCAACAAGTCTTTACTCATGAGCTGCCAATAGAACAACCCCCGACCCCAGTGTGACAACAAAAAAATGTCCTCTGACATTGTCAAATGCCCTTGGTTGAGGACTATTGCTTTAGACCTATTATTAAGAAAGCTCAAAGCCCATACTCTGCTTCATCACGCTGACTAAATATCAGCAGAGATGAGGAATCACAGACGTCGTTTTATAAAACATTATAGTTCACAATAAAACATTAAAAAAAATTATAGTCACTGTAATGCTTTTCCTGTGCAAAAATAAACTTATAAAATAAACTTACAAAAACCGCAGCCCACTATGACTCTGTTTCATTAAGTCAAAAGGAACATATTTATAAAATTTATTTATAAATAAGAATTCTAAATACAGTAAGGGAGACATCAGAGTGATTTGGGATGTATGCAAGCTACAATAGCTAACAAGCAATTTAATCAAACCAGACCATGGCATTCAATGGCAGGAAACACCTGCCTACAATAAAATGCAAATCAGACAGAGCCCTCTGCCTTCCAGAGAGTGCTGACTTGAACTGAGATGGGTACCTTACTATAAATATATGTCGTTTGTTTTCTTATGACCTAAGGGAGCTAAATCGAATGTAAGATATCTATCAGTTTTTAATTCCTGGTCATAGTGGGATCAGGGACATTTAGATGGAATTTAACTTGCGTACCCAGGACACCTGGTGTGGCATTGTAGGATAGCACTCAACCATAAGGTCGGTTTGAAGTGCAAGGTCGGAGGTTCAAACTCACCAGCCACTCCTCAGAAACCTTAAACAGAGCCGCTGTGAGTCGGAACTGACTCAACAGCACTTAACATCAACAACCACCTGGCATTTATTATACTGTACTGAATAAGCAGTAATAGGCTAAGACTAAGTTACGTCAAAGGCCCTTGCAACTCTGAATTCTGTTATTCTAATGGACGGAATAAAAAAATAAAATAGAACTATAGAAGGAGCTCTGGTAGCATAGTGGTTACGAATCGGGCTGTAAGCCGCAAGGTCAGCAGTTCGAAACTACCAGCGGTTCCACGGGAGAAAGATGAGGCTTTCTGCTCCTGTAAAGATTTACAGCCTCGGAAACCCTGTGTAGGGTCGCTATGAGTCGGAACCGACTCCACGGCACATAACAACAACAACAACATAACAGATATGGAACAATGTGCTTACTGTCAGATTAGACTTCTGTACCATCTTTAATCTCAGTAAGATGGTTTTTTCATGGAGTGGTTTTGCAGTATCCATTGTTGTTGTTGGGGTTCTGGTGTAGCACTGTAGGATGGTCTGCTGACCACAAGGTCGGCAGTTCAAGCCCACCAGCCACTAAGAAACCTTATACACCATTGATTCTGACTCACAGGAACCCTGTATAGAGTTTCTGAGGAGTGGCTGGTGGATTTGAACTGCCGACCTTGTGATTAGCAGTCTGGTGCTTATCCTACAGCGCAACACCAGGACTCCAATTGTATCCATAGGCATATTTTAAAAATAGGACTTATGTCATTGTAGTGAACTATTATAAAAGAAAGGATTAAAAAAAAAATGCTACCACAATTTATATAGAACATAGTTCTATTAAGTATGAAAAATGCAGACAAAATGAATTAAAAATTAACATTAAATATATACTATACATAACCGGAGTCCTGGTATAGGTGCTGTGGGTTAATGTATTAGACTGTGCAGTCGGTTTGAACCACAAGGTTGTGGTTCAAGTTCACCAGCTGCTCCTAGGAAACCCTATACAGGGTCACCATAGGTTGGAACTGACTTGATAGCACTTAAAAACAACAATAACTACATGTCCATGTAGCTGTCTAGTGTATGATTTTACAAGGAAGGGGAGCTATAAAAATAGTTAATGCAATAATTGTTCCGTTTAAGCATCTAAAGAATAAAGTAAGTGATAAATGAGTTCCCAATTCCCATTTTTCATTTTTTTTAAATGTTGGTTATCAAAAGGAGCACCACACTGAATTGCCATCATTAAGTAGCTTACTTAATAGACCAGTATAATAGTGGGCTAAAGATGAGTTCTTACCCGGAGAATACAGGGAACAATGACCTTAAACATGCCTATCTTTACAAAATAAAGGGCTTAAAATCAGTCTTCAAATAAACAGCTAGAAATTTCCAGCATAATCCAAAAACTAGACTGTTTTTCATAAATTAGAATTCTTTGCCAGGATATGAACATTGAGTATTCCAATAATACAGTTCAGGTAATGTTTGGTGGGAGCTTTAGAAGATCAACTGTTATTTAGTAACTTATTCCTTCAGTCATGCAGCTAGATGTTATAACAGACAGGGAAGTAAGATAAACTGGTTTTAGCAACTGGTAACTTGTTATAGCTTGCATCAAATTTTAAACATTACATTTTCTTAATTTGTACAAGGTGCATAAGATATATACATGTGCCTTTTGGTAGCTAAACTCATACTATAACGCCTTAGAGAGGATCATTGATTTGCATTTCCTATATGAATGGGTACTATTATATTTGCCCATTTATAAATAACAGGAACAAAAAGTCCAAGAGATCCAACAATTGAAACTAGTAGGAACGTCCACAAAAACATCCGATCAAGAACCTGGGCTATGAATTTCCAGTCTTCCACAACCTGTTACAAATAAATGAATAAACACAAACACATTAAATACATAATTAAAATTGCATTTGCATTTTAATACCTAACACAGTGAGTCAGAGGCTAACTCCAAACAGCAGGAATACCAGTACTCACATAGATCTTTAAATACTGCCCCTTCAAACTCAGTGTTGTTATGTGCTCATAGCGACCCTGTACAGGGCTTCCGAGGCTGTAAATCTTTACAGGAGCAGAAAGCCTCATCTTTCTCCTGTGGAACAGCTTATAGTTTCGAACTGCTGTCCCTGAGGTTCGCAGCCCAATTCGTAACCACTATGCCCACTATGCTACCAGAGCTCCTTACTTTAAAAGACTACAAAATCTCTTTTTCCCTGTGGCGCTGTGGGTTAATGCACCAGACCGCAAAGCCATTTGAACTGCAAGGTCAGTAGTTCAAGCTCACCAGCTGCTCCTCGGGCACCCTGTATAGGGTTTCCTATATGGGTCGGAACCAACTTGACGGCACTTAACAACAACAACAACAACAACACCTGGTGGCACAGTGGGCTAAGCATTGGGCTACAACCTGACCAGCTGCTCTACAGCAGAAAGATGTGATTGTCTGCCTTTACAGCCTCAGAAATCCTGGGGGCAGCTCTACTCAGCCCTAGGGGGTCGCTATGAGCAGGCATCAACTCCAAGGCAGTGGATTTGGTGTAAGCTACACGTCCACTTGTAATGGATTACACGTGGCTTGCTTTTACACATTCTTAAGAAAACAAATATTTATTTTACAAACTAAAAAAAAATCTTACTATGCAGTTATTTCTTGTTTTGACATTTTTTCAACCGATTCTTTTTGTTTTTTCTTTTCTTTTATGAATTGTTTGTAAAGGTTTACAGAACAGATCAGCTTTCAACTGTTCATACACATTATTTCTCACCTCATTGATTATTTAACTTTTTAAAAAGAGAATCCTACCTGAGGTACATGATATTTCTGTTAGTCTTACTGTGGTGGCTTGTGAGTTGCTGTGATTCTGAAAGCTATGCCACAGGTATTTTAAATACCAGCAGGGTCACCCATGGGGGACAGGTTTCAGATGCACTTTCAGACAAAGACAGACTAGGAAGAAAGAGTGATGAACTACTTCCGAATATTTAGTCACTGAAA
>NW_006408674.1:162177-163486 GCF_000296735.1 Chrysochloris asiatica
GATGCTAAAGCAAATGGAAGAAATGAGGAGATCCAAGAGCTGAACAGAAAATTTCAAAGATCAGCTTGAGAAGATAAAGCCAAATATTACCACAAAATGTGCAAAGATCTGGAATCAGAAAACCAAAAAGGAAGAACACGCTCAGCATGTCTCAAGCTGGGGGAACTGAGGAAAAAATTCAAGCCTCGACTTTCATTGTTGAAAGATTCACTCGGCAAATTACTGAATGATGATGCAGAAAGCATCAAGAGAAGATGGAAGGAATACACAGAGTCACTGTACCGAAAGTTAATGGTTAATGTCAAGCCATTTCAAGAGGTAGCATATGATCAAGAGCCAATGATACTGAAGGATTAAGTCCAAGGTGCATTGAAGGAATTGGCAAAGAACCAGGCACCAGGAATTGATGGAATAAAAATTAAATCGTTTAAGAAAGTGTGGTGGCACAGGAGGCACTCACTCATCTATGCCAAGAAATTTGGAAGAAGACTATCTGGCCAACTGATTGGAAGAGATCCGTATTTGTGCCCATTCCAGAGAGAGGTGACCCAATGGAATCTGGAAATCATTGGACAATCTCTTTGCTATCCCATGCAAGTAAAGTTTTGCTAAAGGTAATACAGAAACGGCTGCAAGCATACATTGACAGAGAACTTCCAGAGGTTCAAGCTGGATTCAGAAGAGGCTGTGGAACGAGAGTTATCATTGCTGATGTCCGATGGATCTTGGCTGAAAGCAGAGAATATCAGAAAGATGTTTACCTGTGCTTTATTGACGACGCAAAGGCTTTTGATTGTATGGATCATGACAAGCTATGGACAACATTGTGAAGAATGAGTATTTCGGAATACTTAATTGTGCTCATGAGGAATCTGTACCTGGATAAAGAAGCAGTTGTTCAACAGAACATGGGAACACTGAATGTTTTAAAATTGGAAAGGTGTGCGACAAGGTTGTATTCTTTCACCATACTTATTCAACCTGTATGCTGAACAAATAATCTGAGAAGCTAGGTTCTATGAAGAATAATGTGGCATCAGGATTGGAGGAAGACTCATTAATAACCTGCGATATGCAGATGATACAACCCTGCTTGCTGAAAGTGAAAAGGACTTAAAACATTTACTGATGAAGATGAAAGAGCACAGCCTTCGGTATGGATTGCATCTCAATGTAAAGAAGACAAAAATCCTCACCACTGGATCAATAAACATTCTTATCAATGGAGAAAAGATTGAAGTTGTCAAGGACTTCATTTTTCTTGGATCAACTATTAACACTCATGGAAACAGCAGTCAAGAAATCAAAC
>NW_006408674.1:164541-189589 GCF_000296735.1 Chrysochloris asiatica
GGCATCATTGATGGCGTCAAGTGTGGCAGTGGTAGTGAGGTTGGCCCAGGATTGGACGTTGTTTCGTTCTGCTGTGCATGGGGTCGCTATGAGTCAGTTCCGACTCGATGGCACCTGACAACAACAACAACCACTGTAGTCGGAGTCCTGATAAGCATTGGACCACAAGATCAGTTTGAACTGCAAGGTGGGTAGTTCAAACCCACCAGTCACTCCTCAGGGTGTCTACACCTGTGGAGAGCAGAGCTGGTGGCCCTGGGGCTCATCTGCTGCCCTCTTCACAGCGTTAGCAAGGAGCCGGCTCAGCCAGTTAGTTACCTTGTGGGAGGGCTGCTGAGACCAACTTTGGAGTGTTGGAAGCTTCTGTTTCCACAAAGCCATTTCCTTGCCCCTTAATAAAGTGTGTGGCTCCTCTACAGGAACTGTGTCCAAGTTGTTGTTTTTGTTAAGTGCCATCGAGTTGGCTCCAACCCATAGTGACCTTGTATAGGGATTTCGAAAAGCAGCTAGTGATTCTGAACCACAGACCTTGAGGTCCAAAGTTGTGGGATATAATAAATTCAGGCATTATACACCTCTTATTACTTCTTCCCTTCTAAATTTTACCCCTGGAAGGGGGGAGCATTTTATATCTGTGCCACACCCTAATAGTATGAGCCCTGAATTTTTGCACAGTACTGTAGAGACACTTACTAAATTCCATCTCAATCTAAGTCATAATGTAATGAATATTTGTATTTTTAAAGGCTCCTTTGATAGCCTCACACTGTACAAATGAATTTATTCCATTTACAACCACCAAATAAAAAATGTCTGTAAGCATACCAAATATTCCTTTTGGAAAGAGGGGTATTGCTTCATTTGGTCTGTCTTGTCTGATGTTTCTACCTACTCATATTTTCCATTTTAAAAAAAAACTGTAGAAATTGGAATTCACAGAATCTAATGGGACTCTTTGAAAGTAAATTCAATTATAAAAGCATTTGTATTGTCATTAACTTTAAAAATATTACACAATATAAATAAAGAATAGAGGCAAGATTGAAATTTTACATGCTTTAAAATAAAAATCTAGTCAAATATGAGCACATTATAAGACTTGTTAATACTCAATTCTTACAATTAAAATATACCTATGTTGTTGCTGTTGTTAAGAGCTGTCAAGTCAGTTAAAACCTTTATAGAATTTCCATGGAGCAGCTGATTGATTGGAACCACCAACCTTGTGAACATCTCACTTCTCTTTCACTTAAATCAGAAAAACATTTTTTTCTGGGAAAATATCGGCTATATTTATAAATCCTAAATTAGGCTCATTCTACAAAAATAAAATAACTTAATAAATTATAAAGCAGAATTAAGAAACTACATTGGTGACGATGAAAAACAATATATCCTGTCAAAGTCAGAGAATCCAATGCAAGATTACTATTCTTCAGAATAACAGAACAGCCAGCGCAACTTAAATTCTCTTTAAAGGCATCAAAGATGCTGATGGGGAAATTGAGAAGTGCATGCCTCGTTTTGCATGTATCTTTATAGAACAGTGTGTTGACCTGTCTGGCCCTCAATTTATGCTTAAGGAGCATGCCATTTACTCTGTCAAAAATGATTCACGTCACTTGTGAACTTAAAATGCAAGCACAGGAATATTAGCATCTGCATTTGTGAATACAACTTGCCACAGACCTCGCGAACATCATTCTCTTTCATGACGTGTCTTGTAATATAGCGAATAGAATCCAGTGCAGCTTCCAGTGTGTTTCTAGAAGACTGCGGTCCACGAACTCTCTCAGTTTCCTCTTCCTGAGTGCAGTACCTATCTACATGACTTCTCATGCAAAGCAGTTTGGGAAGCTTGTGGAGAAATATCTTGCGGACCCAAGGTGCCATTGCATTATGTGTTGAGGAAGAACGGTGATGGATGTTGATAGCGAAGACTGTTACCATAATTGATAATGTCACAAAAATCATGGTAAACACCAGGTACTCTCCAATCAGAGGTATTACTTTGGAAGATGAAGGTATTATCTCTTCTATCACCAGAAGGAAGACAGTCAAAGAGACAAGTACCGAAGTGCAAAGACAAATCTTTTCCCCTTCGTTTGAAGGAAGATAGAAGACAAGTACCGTTAGAAAGGAGAGTCCGATACAGGGTATAATAAGAAACAAGGTGTAAAAGAGAGGCAGACGCTTAATGGCGAATGAGTAAGTGATGTATGGGTACCAGCAGCAGCTATCAGTTCTGTTTCCTTTGCTTCCTGTTGCACTCAAAATTTCCCATTCTCCGTTATCAAAAAAGTCTCTCTTGTCTACATCTTGGTCCTCTAAAATTAAATCCACCTGGGATCCATCATAAGTCCAAGAACCAAATTTCATGGAACAGTTTTGGAGATCAAATGGGAAAAAGGTGACATCTATGGTACAGGAGCTTTTGTAGTTTGCCGGTGGAGTCCAGGTAACAGTGCCATCGTACCTGACAACCGTTTTCGTACTGGCCCCTTCGAAACGTCCATCTGCACTGAAACACACACACACACAAATCACAATGCAGAAACAGCAACCCTAGTAGGCATGCTACAAGGCTAACATACAAGAAAGCCTATCGTTAAAAGCATGAGATAGTTTTTAAATTATTAAACCTAAAATGTACCTGCGACACATAAGGGATGCCTGCTTTAGCGACGTCTTCCTTAAATATCTAATTCTAGCATGAACTGAACACTCCACATACTCGAGCACTACGAAATCTCTATTTCACAGAATCCTAAGATTTTAGTGGTTGGAAAGAACTTGTTTTACACATGAAATGTAATTGAGTTATTCATGTAACAGACAAGTGCCCTCCTAGACACGCAGCTCAGTGTGTTCTTCCCCTGCATCACAAATACTGGATGTTTTCTGCTTTGACAGGAAAAAAGCATTTGCACCAAAGTGGGTGTGAGAAATGGCAGCGCCTCTCCCATTCTCCCAACAAGTGAATTCATGTACTGGAGAATTCATGCCTAACAAGAAATGCCACCCCAAACATATGATTTCTTTGATGCATCTCTCTTTATCTCAGAAGGATGTGAAATTTTCACGTTGCTCTGTAATGTATCTATACTAATATAAAAGTGTTTCCAATTACTTAAAGTAATATCGTGCTCCAGGAAGCAGCATCATGTTACCTTATAAATATGTTCACCCCTGACTTAGCATGAAGCATGGTGGTAAAAGGCTTAAAATGATTAAAGATATTCTGGGGCAATCTTTGCTTTGTCCTCATGCCAAATGCTTCCTTGCAAATACGACAAAGTGGTTTAGGATAAGCATAAATTCACAGATTTGCCCTAAATTACAGGGGAAAAAAATCCTGAAAACATATCTAAGTAAGATGCCTATGAGTTAATAATTAACCCAACATTCCTTATTGTGGGTAAATTACAAAGCCCAATTTTAAGGGTGCATATTTGGATGTGGAATATAGTCTCAAGTATGTAAGAAATGCAATAAAAAGGCAAACCTGGAAGGAAGTTTGTCAAATATATAGTCCAGTAAATGATGATGACATGGTTGGAACCCCAACTCTAACACATGTTAGCTGTGTGGTCTTAGACAAAGTGTAACTGCCCTAAGTCTGTTTCCTCATCTATGAAGCAGCTGCGTCAACAGTACACCTCTCCTGAGGGGACTGTGAGAATGGAATGAAATTAAGGACATGAGGCATCCTGCACATTGCCGAGCACATGTGTAAGCTAATAAATAGTAGTGGTTGTTGTTGTTATGTGCCGTGGAGTTGGTTCCAACTCATAGTGCCCCTGTACAGGGTTTCCAAGGCTGTAAATCTTTATGGGAGCAGAAAGCCTCATCTTTTTCCCGCAGAATAGCTGGTAGTTTTGAACTGCCGACCTTGAGGTTAGCAGCCCGATTCGTAACCACTACACTACCAGAGCTCCTTAATAGTAGTGGTAGCCTCTAAGTAATGGGGTTGTTGTTGTTGTTGTTGTTGTTAAGTGCCGTCGAGTCGGTTCCAACCCATAGCGACCCTGTACAGGGTTTCCGAGGGTGTAAATCTTTATGGGAGTAGAAAGCCTCATCTTTCTCCTGCGGAGCAGCTGGTAGTTTCGAACCGCTGACCTTAAGGTTCACAGCCTGATTCATAACCACTACGCTACCAGAGCTCCTTAAGTAATGGGGTAGTGGGGTTAATTATGATGGTTTCTCCCCTACTTCTTATACCTTTTGGTACTTCCCAAATGATTGACAAATTTTGCAAGTTAAAGAACACTTTTCTGATCAGAAAACAATACACCAAAAAAGGGGGAGGATCTGTAAAACCTATGTGCAGGTTTCTGAAACAAAAAAACATAAGATCAAGTCAACTGTTTTGACAGCTAGACAATTTTCAAAAGAGAAAAGAAAACCACTATTGACTAATATTGATGCAAGTTTTTCTTCTGAAAACACAAAACTCTATTTAGAATATAACTTACTTATCAAACAAGACAATGTCTGGGGTCCAGAGAGAGTCTGAAGGGACGCGGATAACTTTTATCCCACCATAGTCCATGGGGCTCCACCTTAATTTGACATCTATCCACTCCTTTAAAATAAAAGAAACCTACCTCAATTTCAATAAAATTGGCAAAAATACTGAGAACACAGAACTTTTAGGCAGGAGTCTACCCCCTAGTAGGGAAAACTCACCTCTATCTTAGGAGTACTAGACCATAACCCTGTCACCTCACGTGAAAGGTTTAGTGACCACAGTGCTAAAGCTCTGTGCATGCAGTAGCTCTGCTCCGACCTTTGCTACCAGGAACTGACAATGCACAGGAGTTGCAGACATGAAAATCTAAGTCCCAGAAACAGGAGAAATGTTCTCTTTTCCAGCTGCATTGCTGCCTGACTGTGCTGGACAGTTCCATGCTAGAGGGTATTGGATTTATTACATATTCGAGATCTTTAAACACCTTGGCCAATGGCTACTCAGTCATAATTCTGTAACATACCAAGTTTGAATCGTACCCCAAGAAAAACATACATGCCTATTAGGACTTTGGGTTTAAGGAACTTGTAGGTACAAAAATTAGAGATAAGAAAAGAAAGAACAAAGTGAACCACTTTGTTGAGTAGAAAAGGTTTAGGTAGTGGGCGCAGGGTAGTCCTTTATACAATAAGGGACTATCTCTATAAAACATTCATCATTGCATTTCCATCTCGCCCAGAATATGAAGCAAAAGCGTGCGCAGTGGCCTAGGAGGTGCCACGCCATCTGCCTCCTGTGGGTTTTCTCCTCCACTCTCAAGACTCAATCCCCTGTAGGCACATTGGCCTCTTGCTATACCTTAAACACACTAGGCACTCTGCAGCCCCAAGGCCTTTGCCCTTGCTGGTCCCTCTTCCTAGAACATTCTTCCTCCAGAAGCTACACGGCTTGCATACTCTCCTCATTCAAACCTTTCCTTCTCAGTGATATTTAACTTAATCATCCTATTGTAGAATACAGCTCCCACCACTCCCTATAGGGAGCCCTGATGCTTGGCTGTTAACTGAAAGCTTGACAGTTTGAACCCACCAGTTGCTCCAAGAAAGAATGATTTGGCTTCCCTAGAGATGTGCAGCCTTGGAAACCCTAGTAAGGTGGTTCTACCAGCTTCTCCTCGGAAACCCTATAAAGGGTCGCTATGGGTCGGAATCAACTGGACAGCACTTCACAACAACACCTCTGTCCTATTGAGTCAATATGAATTGAAATTGACTCTACAGCATTAGGATGGAACATTCCTTATCCTCTTTCCCAGTGTGTTTTATCCAAGCCTCTCTAAAGCACTGTTCCCCCACTAGACTGAAGCTCCTGAGGGCAGGGATTTTTCTGTTTCATTCATTGCTTCATCAGTGTCCACAACAATACTGAAACATAGTTGTTAAGTTGTTGTGAAGTGCCATTGAGTCAGTTCTGACCTATAGTGACCCTGTATAGGATTTCCAAGGAGCAACTGGTGGGTTTGAACTTCCAACCTTGCAGTTTGCAGTCCAGTGCTGATTCCACAGTGCCATCCCAGGAGTCCAGAAGCACATCAGCTGAATGAATACAGGAACTCTGTTTACCCCATCTTTCCACGTCCTGTCGACCCCTTAGTGCTATAAGGCCTGTCATTAAAACAGTGGCGCTAAGCCCCTTTTAATTTTCTACATACCTGTTTCAACCAGACATTTGTTGTCATTAACTGATTTTTCTCATCCTACAAAACAAAAAAATGTAACAAGGCTGATTATTTCTGTTACAGAAAGAAACAATACTTCTTTTAATGAAAACATTTACAGTTTTATGGAACACATTCCTCTCTAAAATGTAGTACATCTATTCTTTCTATGTCTCATTCTGGTTCTGTGGAAAAATCAGATCTTTTTTCCACTCTAATTCCACATGATTTATTTGTTAGCATATTGGTATTTTCGATAAGCTTCCCGAAAGCCCACCATTAGCATTTTGAGATTTAACATTCATGACGTCAACTAGGAATGTATTTCATCAAATCTAAGATGCCATCTAAGATATAAGTAAGCACAGCATTATTCATGTACTGAGTTATAAGAAAGATGCTTTCTGCTCCTGTAAAGATGGACAGCCTTGGAAACCCTATGCAGGGTCACTATGAGTGGGAACCAACTTCACGGCACACCACCACCACCACCACTAAGAAAGAGAGAGAGAGAAAGGAAAGAATGAATACAAAGAAAGGCTGTAAATGAATTGTAAACTGTTATTAATTATAAGACACATTTTGATTTCAGAGGCGCTGGGAGTCCTGGTTTGGCGCTGTGGGTTAGTGTGCTGGACTGCAAAGTCAGTTTGAAACGCAAGGTCAGCAGTTCAAGTTCACCAGCTGCCTTCAGAAACTGTATACAGGGTTGCTATGAGTCAGAACCGACTTGACAGCATTTAACAACAAAGTGAGAGGCAGTGTACACTAGAAAATCAGTGAGATACAGCACTTCTGTGTATTCCCGAGGCACTATAAGTTGTAGTCATTTGCCTCTGCTGAGGCATGAGTTGCAAGTCTTTCTGTGGGGCTGCCATATAGAAAATATCTTGAGACTATAACCTTAAATGCCAATTTCACAAAACTTTCAGACACTACTTTTCTGGGAAACCGGGTTTCCTTAGGACTCACGGCATACACCCTTCTGCTGCTCTCTCTTTGATTACTCTAGTCCCTCACCACATTTTCAAGGTCTAATTTAAAAAAATGACATCTCTCTCATTACATTTCACTGAAATATAAACACTGCATTACAAAGTCAGTTTGAACTGCAAGGTCGGTGGTTCAAACTCACTAGCTGCTCCTTGGAAACCCTATACAGGGTGGCTATGAGTTGGCACCATCTCAATGTCACTTAACCACAACAACAACATGTCGGCAAAAGGTCATCATAACCACTCACCACAGATACTGTATGGAGGGTTCATTGCAGGGAGCGCGGTGGCTCTGTAGAATAACCACTGGACTGTGAACCACAAGGTTGGCAGTTCAAGTCCACCAACCACTCTGCAGGAAAAAGATGAGGCTTTCTGCTCTCGCAAAGGTTTCCAGCCTCAGAAGCCCTATATCTAGGAAACAGCACAAATAAAGATATGGCAGGGTTTCTATGAGTCAGAACCAACTTGACAACAACAACAACAACAGGGCTCACTGCTAAGCACAGAGACCCACAGAAGTCTGAAGCCATTCCTATGAGGATTCCATAGAAACCGCTTAGCTGACTGGATTTTACCCACTCCTCATCCACAACAGAAAGGAGGAGATTGGAAGGGAGCACATCCCTAGGGCCAAAGGCAGCTTTGTGAGGTCCCCACATGAGAAGACTAGTGTAAGAACCACACCACTGTAACGAACTGCAAGGGTAACCCACAGGCGACCCTCTTGTGCCACAGTCCCAATGAGCAGTTTGCCCTGCTTAAAATAGAAGAGCTGGAAACGACTTAGAGATTTAGCTACTGAAACCTCTTTGTTCTGCAGACACAGAAACTGGGGTCCAGTGAGGTGATGTGTCCAAAATCGCAGCACCCATCAGTGGTAGGACAGTGTAAGGACTCAAATCTCCTAAATCCCAACCCCACTCCACTAGGTCCACTGTCCACCCTGAAATCATACATCTGACCCCTAGATCAGAATATGACCATTTGATAGAAGTTCTACAGAGCAACATCAATACCTAGGACCATTCTGGTAAACAAATCACCTACGATTTCGATGTGAGTCATCTTGAGCCTGGTGAAGGTTATGGACTCTTTCTCAGAAAAATCCAAACACATAAAATTGTACTCTATAGGTTGTTGTTGTTGTTAAGTGCTGTTGAGTTGGTTCCAACTCATAGTGACCCTGTACAGGGTATCTGAGGAGTGGCTGGTGAGTTTGAACCGCCAACCTTGCAGCCCAGTGCTTTACTCCACAGTGCTACACCAGGACTCCACTCTATGGGTTGTTGTTGTTAAGTGCTGTAGAGTCAGGTCTGATCCATAGTGACCCTGTATAGGGTTTCCAAGGAGCAGCTGGTGATTTTTAACCACCGACCCTGCTGTTCAAACCAACCTACCCATTGAGTGTTTATCCTACAGTACCACACCAAGACTCGAATACTTATTTTCAACAGTAACACAGATAAAAGAATAATCCATAAATTCTCAATTGGCCCCAAAGATGTGGGAGCTATTTATAACCTGAAGGGAATATAGCCTAATTTAAGGGGACCTCAGGTATTCCCTAAGCATCTCTAATGTGCTCAGCACAAAGGAATCTGTAACAAAAGGAAAGAGAGTAAGGACAAATGTAAGACAACAAGGAAAACCAAACCACAAATAAATGGAGCAAGGTTAAACACCCACAGTTTAGCAGAAAGGTTTTAGAGAGAACAGATTTTTAATCTGGTCATAAAGACAAAACCAAAACAAACGAAATACTGGGTTGGTTTGTTTTTAAGAGAGAAAGAGAGAACACACGGAGAAAATCAGATAGGAATCAAGCATGATTACAGGGTTGAGAGGAAATTTGCTTTAGAGACAAAAGAACATAAAACAGTTTAGAAACTCAGAGACTCTCCTGTTCTCAATCCCCTCGGCCCCCATCTTCCTGTTGCCAGCCCTCCTTCCCTGTCGTATTCGCTGGCATTACATTTTCTGAGCTCTTCATAGTGGTTATGAATCAGGCTGCTAACCTTAAGGCCAGCAGTTCAAAACTACCAGCTGTTCCGCAGGAGAAAAATGAGGCTTTCTGCTTCCATAAATATTTACAGCCTCAGAATCCCTAAATGGGGTCATTATGAGTCGAAACAACGCCATCACATACCACCACCATCTCTCAAGAAACCACCTTTCCTGGACTTCTCGGCTCGGCTTCTCTTCCTTTGACTATTTCCTGTGAATGTTCCTCCAAGACCAGGATCCTGCCCACCACACTTACTTTAAAGCTCCATCAATCCAAAGCTTTCAACAATCCCACATACACACACACAGGCCAGCAATTCCAAGTTGCCATCCTTAGCTTCATCTCTCACTTCAGAGCCAGTTCTGACTCAAGAACTAACTGAAAATTTCCTTTTGAATGTACCACAATCACTCCAAATCACAGCCAAACACATCACCTTCTTCTCTCCCTCCTCAACAACCTTTCAAATTTTGGTTAATTTTCCCTTCTAATCAGCTAGGCTTCAAAATGTGGCACCACCTTTGACAACTCCCACTAGATTCAATGGTCAAGTCCTATTCGTTCTTCTACCTCGTCTTCTCACCTGCCTTCCAATCTTCTAGTCTCTCTTTCAGTTCGTAAAGTTACCCTGGATATTACTGCCTCCTTGATTTCCCATGTCTGCTGCCTGTCAGATCTCCCGCTCATTTGGGATTGACTATGTGTCTGACATTAGGTTCTGGCACAGATATGAGGAATGAAGCCAACTCTACGTTGAGGCTGCGATGTCACAGCACATGAATACCAGTCAGTGTAAAGGGTAAAGGAGAGACTTCTTAGGGAGGCTGGAAAGATTTCATAAAGGGTCTGACAAATGAATTTGACCTTGAAGAACAAATGGCTTGAACTGAAAAGGCCAGTTCTCCAAGTAGAAGATGTGGCAAGAACAAAGGTACAGTGGCAATCAGGACTCACTCCTTGCCACCACCCAGTCACACCATTCCCATCTAGCTGGGCTTCCAAAACGTTAATCTTGTGATCTAAGCAGGTCAACAATGAGAGGCTCCGTATCACTTGCACTCGTATACCTCTGATTCTACTGTCCCTTCTGGGAGAAATAGTTTTCCGTTCTGCCATGTCTAACCCCATACATCCTATAGGCCAGGTCAACTTCCATCTCTTCCATCCAGTGTTCTTTGACAAGCTCAGTTATCAAGCTCTGGGCTCATTGTCATCACAATTCAGCATGGTAGTGTTCTGTAATTACTGTTTAATATCCCCAACTAAAAAGAGAGTGGAGTCCTCGTGTGGCACTGTGGCTTAATGCGCTGGACTGCAAAGTCAGTTTGAACCGCAAGGGCATTGGTTCAAGCTCACCAGCCACTCCTTGGAAACCGTACACAGGGTCTCTATGGGTCAGTACTGACCCCATGGAACTTAACAACAACAACAAAAAGAGGTGATCTTTGAGGGCAAGTCCCACTTACATCCCTTCCCACTTTCCTATTTGTATTTCAATCTCTCCATATTGCGTAATGTGAGTACACATTAACTGTGTACTCACCCCTAAGTGAGAACACAGTTACTATATACATATTGACTTTTCTGAAAACAATTAGATGCTATATAGAGAGAGCTGACATATATATAAAGCTATAAATTTTTAAAATGTCTAGCTTTTGACTTGCTGCCTTTCTTAAAGTAGAAACTCAAGACATATTATTATAATTGCCATTTATAATAAGAAAACTTGGGAACAAGCTTCTGCCAACAATGAGAGAATATGTAAATAAACTATAAATGAAATATCATGTAGCCATTAAAAATTATATCTGAAGATAATGTAACAACATAGGAAAATGATCATCATGGAACTGTAGTGAAAAAAGCAATAATCAAAATTATATTAAAATAATATTCCAATGATGTAACATACACACAAAGCAAAAGCGAGCAAAAAAGAAAAACAAAATGTTAACACTAGACACCTCAGTGTAGTAGAATTGGTCCATTCTTAATTTTCTTATTTGTATTTTTCTGCATTTTTCAAATTTTCTACAAATATACATTGCTTCTCTAATCAGAAAATAAAGGCACACCTATAAATACTATTTTTAAATATATATGTAAATATTCGTTGAGTATTTTGGGAACGCAGCAGGATTTGATCATTGACATGATCAAAACAAGAAGAAACTAGTTTAGAAACTAGTGTGAACTTTTTAGTTTAAATAGCAACAATCTCTTGACAATTGGAGTTCTCAAGGGAACTTGTTCTCCTTGGTGACTAGCCTATGGAAAAATCTCTGACATGTCTGAAGTGTGATATTGAGGCAATGGTCTTTTGAGATCATTTTTGGCTTTAAGAATCTATGGCTCTGTTCTTGGACTTTTTCTCTTTCACTTTCTGACTTAAATCATATTTTTAACACACTTCAGAAGACACTTCAATATAAAATGCTTAATATCTTTGGTGTTCTGGTAGGACACTGTAGGATAAGCCCTGGACCACTAACCACAAGGTTGGCAGTTCAAACCCACCAGCCACTCCTCAGAAACCCTATACAGGGTGGTTATGAATTAGAACAAACTTGACAGCACTTAACAACAACAACAGCATCTTTATATTTATTAACAATAAACCAAACCAAACCTGTTGCCTTCAAGTCAGTTTTGACTCATAGTAACCCTAGAGGATTGCATAGAACTTTCTCAGAGGGTTTCCTAAACTGTCAATCTTTACCGAAGCAGACTGCCACATTTTTCTCCCATGGAGTGGTTGGTGGATTTGAACCACCAACCTTCTGGTTGGCACCAAGTGATTAAACCACTGTGCCACCAACAATTCTTGGTTGTTACACTAATTGTTGTTAAGTTCCATGGAGTCAGTTCCAACTCACAGTGACCGTTTATAGGGTTTCCGAGGAGCACTTGGTGGGTTTGAACCACTGACTTTACATATAGCAGTCCGGTGCATATTCTACAGTGCCACACTAGGACTCCTGTTCCATTAATAGACCTATTGTAATCATTAAATGAGATAAAACAAAATACACAGCATCATATAAACATGGGGTCCTTGGCATAATAATTGATTTCCAAGACGATTTCTTTGGGGGAAAGAAATATGTCTTATTCGTCTATGTAATCCTCAGTGCCTAACACAGTGTTGGGCACAAAATAGGTCCTCAACAAATCTTGTGTGAAATTGACTATATAATGATATGCACACCTACCACATCTACTAGTTGAGATATTGCAAGACCAAACTTTATTTTTATCTTGTCATTCATGTGTTCCACAGGACGGATCCATCTTTCGTAGTCTTCAAATAAATCCTTAAACAATCTGTCTTCATGTTTTGCAATAGAGGACGGTTCTGATAATCCTGTATAACAAATATTTCAAAGTTAGTATATTGACTCTTCTCCCACCAAATACCTATATATTTTTTTGTTAGCATTATTAACTAACCACGCTATATTTAGGTTATTATTAATGCCGCATTTTAAAGAAAATAATACAAAAGTCTGTTATCAAGTAAGGGAGCAACCGAGTCTGGCCATCGTAGTTTTTAAGGAACATTCTGGCTGTACTTCTTCCAACTCTGTTTCAAATATATGTATTAATCAAGTCTGATTACTCACTATGGAAATATGCAGAGTTCTTTAAGAAGACCTCACTACTCAATACAGAGTAATTTAAAGAAAACGTAAAATCCTCACAACTGGACCAGTAAGGAGCATCATTATAAATGAAGAAAAGATTTGAAGCTGTCAAGGATTTCATTTTACATGGATCTATAATCAATTAATCTTGAAGCAGCAGTCAAGACATCAAATAACATCTTGCAATGGGCAAATTTGCTAAAAACTCTCTTTAAAGTAATAAAAAGCAAAGAGGTCACTTTGAAGACTAAAGTGTTTCTAACCCAAGCCATGGTATTTTCAAACACTTCATAGGCATTAGAAAGCTAGACAGTGAATAAGGAAGATCCAAGAATTGATGCCTTTGAATCATGGTGCTATCGGAGAATTTTTAATATACCATAGACTGCAAAAAAACAACAACAAATGAATCTGTCTTAGAAGTGCAGTCAAAACGCTCCTTAGAAGTTATGATGGTAAGACATGACGTCATCTCTCCTAATCTGGACATATTACCAGGAGTTGACCTTAATGATGTGAATGGAGTTAAGCTTTCAGGATCTTCAGAGACTACAGTTTTCAGTATGAATTGCACTTTAATGTAAAGAAAATGAAAATCCTCATGCCTAGACTACTGAATAACATGATAAGTGGAGAAAAGATTGGGAGTTGTCAGATTTTGCTTGGATTCAGACAATGCTTGCGGAAGCAGCAGTCAAGAAATCAAACGACGTATTGCATTAGGCAAATCTGCTGAACAAAACACTTCTAAACTGTTCATAAGCAAAGATGTCAGACTAAGGTGTGCCTGACCCAAGCCATGGTATTTTCAATTTCCTCATATGTATGTGAAAGTTGGACAATGAATAAAGACTGTAGAAGAACAGATGCATTTGAATTATGGTGTTGGAGAAGAATACTGAGAAATACCATGGACTGTCAGACAAACAAATTAATCAGTGTTAGAACAGCCAGGAATGTTTCTTAAAAACTAGGATGGTCAGACTTGGTTGCTCATACTTCAGACATGTTAACAGGAGGGACCAGTCCCTGAAGAAGGACATCATGCTTGGTAAAGTGGAGGATCAGGGAAAAAGAGGAAGACCCCCCCAATGAGATGGATTGGCACAGTGGCAGCAGCAATGGGCTCAAACATAATGACTGTGAGGTTGGCACAGGACGGGGCAGTGTTTCCTTCTGTGGTTCATAGGGTCCCTATGAGTAGGAACCAATTCCATGGCATCTAACCACTAACAACAACCATTAACACCTCAGGGTCAAACATGTTTTAAGAGACAAAATTTGCCAAGGCCCAAGACTAGTTTGTGGGTCACGATTATGCTAATACTTCTGAGTTTAAATAAGCTTCTCTAAAGAAAGTAGAGTTTCCGGTGTTGTCTGGACTGCAATCTTTGTTAAGGAAACGTAAAATGTGTGAAATTCAAGCATGACATTTACTCAAGACTCGTAATGATTTTATGAAGAAAAAACACCATAATGTATGCACACAGGGGTTATAGTAACTCATGATGGTTCTTCTCCAATCTCGAAGAAGTGATTTGGTTCCACAAAGTCGTTTTTTTAATTAAAATGTTGTTGTTGTTAAGTGCCATTGAGTCAGTTCTGACCCATAGCGACCCTGTATAGGGTTTTCAAGGAGCAGCTGGTGAGCTTGAACCGCCGATCTTGTAGTTCAAACAGCTTTGCACTCTGGCACATTAACCCACAGTGCCACACCAGGACTCCTTTAGACAATGTTTTATTTTTTTAAAAGGGGGGGGGGCGATGTTTTCTGTGTGGAGCTATCAGAGTTCTGGTTACTCTAGCAGGAGGAAACGCACTACCTTCTTCATTGCCTACTTCTTCACTAGTACAGCAGCTATTCCTCAAGGGTTACATCCTACCTCCCTGAGAATTTTAGGTACTCTATGTAATCTATAAATAACACAGGATTTGTGTCTTGCCTCCCATAAAAGTCTCATAAAAGACAGCACACAACAACATACATAAGTTACATTTCAATAAAGCTATTATTTTTTTTTAAAAAAAGAGGGACTCTTGTTATGATTAAGAAATAGGTATATACCGCATCAACAAATAGGAATTCAGGAAATCTAAGAAACAATGTAGAAACAACTTTTGGAAGAACTTTATTTAAACAGTTATCTTTTCCTTCGCCAATGATAATGAAAAAACCTAATCTACAATGCAACTGCATGTGTTTCCTTTCTTTTTAATGTATTCTACACATCCCAAGGGGAGCATGGTGGCTCCATAGCATAAGCACTGGAGTGTGAACCACAAACTACATGGTTTGAGCCTACCAGTGGTGAGAATTTTGGTTTCTTTACATTAAGGTGCAACCCATATTGAAGGCTGTGGTCTTTGATCTTCATCAGTAAGTATTTTAAGTCCTCTTCACTTTCAGCAAACAAGATTGTAGCATTTGCATATTTCAGGTTGTTAATGAGTCTTCCTCTAATCCTGTCACATTCTTTTTCATATAATCCAGTTTCTCAGATTATTTGCTTAGTATACAGATTGAAAAAGTAGAGTGAAAGAATACAACCCCGGCACACACCTTTCCTGATTTTAAACTTGCGGAATCAGACGACGTGTTGCATTGGGCAAATCTGCTGCACAGGAACTTTTTAAAGTATTGAAGAGCAGAGATGTCAGCTTGAGGACTAAGGTGCGCCTGACCCAAGCCATGGTATTTTCAATAACCTCATATGGATGCGAAAGCTGGACAGTGAATAAGGAAAATCGTAGAAGAATTGATGCCTTTGAGTTGTGGTGTTGGAGGAGAATGCTGAAAGTGCCATGGACTGCCAAAAGAACCAATAGATCTGTTTTGGAAGAAGTGCAGACAGAGTGCTACTTGGAGGCCAAGATGGCTAAGCTTCGTCTCTCATACTTTGGACATATTGTCTGGAGGAAACAGTCGCTGGAGAAGGATGTCATGCTGGGTAAGGTGGAGGGTCAGAGAAAAAGAGGAAGACCCCTAACGAGATGGATTGACCAGGTGGCATCATTGATGGCGTCAAGTGTGGCAGCGGTAGTGAGGTTGGCCCAGGATCGGACATTGTTTCTTTCTGCTGTGCATGGGGTCACTATGAGTCGGTTCCAACTCGATGGCACCTGACAACAACAACAACGTCCCCTCATTCTGTCCAAATGACTGCCGCTTGATCTATGTACAGTTTCCTCAAGAGCACAGTTAAGTGTAAGGGAATACTCATTCTCCGCAATGTTGTCCATAGCTTGTCATGACCCATGCAGTCAAGCCTTTACACAGTCACTAAAGCACAGGTAAACAACTCTCTGGTATTCTCTGCTATTAGTCAAGATCCATTTGATATCAGTAATGATATCCCTCATTCCAAATCCTTATCTGAATTCAGCTTAAACCTCTAACAGTTCCCTGCCAATATATTGTTGCAGTTGTTTTTAAATTATCTCTAGCAAAAGTTTACTTGCATGTAATACTAAAGATATTTTCCAATAATTTCTGCATTGTATTGGGTCACCTCTCTTTGAAATGGGAACAAATATGAATCTCTTCCATTCAGTTGGCCAGGTAGCTGTCTTTCAAATTTCTTAGCATACATAGAGTGAGTATCTCCAGAGCTGCATCAGTTTGTTGAAATATTTCAGTTTGTATTCCATCAATTCCTGGAGCCTAATTGTTTGTCAGTGCCTTCAGTGCACCTATCTTCTTCCTTCAGAACCAACAGCTCTTGATCAGATGCTACCTCTTGAAATGGTTGGACACTGGCCTTTTTTTTTTTTTTTTGGTACAGTGACTATGTATTCCTTCCATCTTCTTTTGATGTTTTCTGCATCATTCAATATTTTGCCCACAGAATCATTCAATATTGCAAATCGAGGCTTTAGTTTTTGCTTCAGCTTTTTCAGCTTGAGAAATGCCAGGTGTGTTCTTCCCTTTTGGTTTTCTAAATCCAGGTCTTTGCACATTTCATTATAATATTTGACTTTGTCTTCTTGAGCTGCCCTTTCAAATTTTCTGTCCAGCTCTTGTACTTCATTTCTTCCATTTGCTTTAGTATCTGTGTGTTGGACAGCAAGTTTCAGAGTCTCTTCTGACATCAATTTTGGTCATTTCCTTCTTCCTTGTCTTCTTAATGACCTTTTGCTTTCTTCCTGTAGGATGTTCTTGATGCCATCCCATAACTCTCTGGTCTTCAGTCATTAGTGTCTAATTCATCAAATCTGTTCTTGAGATGATCTTTTAATCCAGGTCAAATTTTGGCTCTCATGGACTTGTTTTAATTTTCTTTGGCTTCAGCGTAAACTTTCATATGAGTAATTGATGGTCTGTTCCACACTTTGGCTGATGAGACAGTTTTCCACCGTATCATCCCAAGGATGCAGTCAATTCGATTTCTGTGTATTCCATCTGGTGAGATTCATGTGTATGTTGTTGTTCTAAATGCCATCAAGTCAGTTCTAACCCATAGCGACCCTGTATAAGGTTTCTGAGGACCAGCTGATGAGCTTTACGTTGTGGTTTAAACTGAGTTTGCAGTTCAGAGCATTAACCCCCAGCACCACACCAGGACTCCTATCCATGTGTATAGTCACCTTATTGGTCTTATAAAATTCTATCATGTGATCTCCAGCATCATTTCTATCACGAAGGCCATATTTTCCAACTACTGATCCTTCCTCTTGGTTTCCAACTATTGCATTCCAATCACCAGTAATGATCAATACATTTTGATTGCATGTTTAATCAATTTCAGACTAAAGAAGTTGGTAGAAATCTTCAATTTTATCATCACTGACTTTAGTGGTTAGTGCACAAATTTGAACGATAGTGGTATTAAGTAGTCTTCCTTGTAGGCATATGGATATTATCCTAATACAGATAGCATTATACTTCAAAATAGACCTTGAAATGTTCTTTTTGATGTCACACCATTCCTCTTCAATTTGTCATTCCTGGCATAGTAAACCATGTCAGATTCAAAATGGCCAATACCAGTCCATTTAAGCTCACTAATGCCTAGGATATGGATCTTTATGTGTTCCATTTTATTTTTGACACCTTTCAAATTCCTTAGATTCATACTTCATACATTACATGTTTCAATTATTAATTGATGTTTACAGCTGTTTATCCTCATTTTGAGGTTTGCTCCATCAACAAATGAAGGGCTTTACTCCATTCGTGTCATCATGGTCAACTCTACTTTGAAGAGGCAGCTCTTCCCCAGTCATTTTTTGAGTGTCTTCCCATCTGAAGGGCTCATCTTCTAGCACTACACCTAACAATATTCTTGTGCTATTCATCATGTTTCAATATTCAATATTCTGGTGCTATCTGACAATGTTCCACTACTATTCATAAGGTTTTCAGTGTCAAAACATGCAGAAGTTATCTGCCTCTTCTTCTTCCTAGTCTGACTTAATCTGGATGTTCAGCTAAAACCTGTCCACAATGGGTGTACCCTGCTGGTAATTAAAATATAGGAGGTGGCATAGCTTCCAGCATCACAGCAATATGCAAGTCAAACTGACAGGTGAGTAGTAGATACTACTGTATGATACAGCAATTCCACTACTAGGTATTTATCCAAAAGAAATGAAAATATTTGCCCATAAAAAGACAAGTATAGGGAACAAACAAGATGGCGGCTCAGGTAGAAGTGCAGTGAGGAGCTATGTCAGCAACAACACAGAATACTGGACCAAGCAGACTCAGGGGATGGTACCAGAACTCTGAACCACATATAAAGGAATATTTAGAAGGTTAGAAAGCTTACAGATAGGGGAATTTTTTAGCAGAAGCAAGAATCCATTATTTTCTAATTTTAGATGCTCAGCTGCTCCCGGAGCAGCCATCTTGGGAGAGACCAAGTGGGGGAAGGATCAGAACAGCCATGGTCGCCTGACAGAATGACGGAGATAAAGGTGTGAACATTCTTTTTTTTTTTTTTTTAATCTGTTCATTGGTCTCTCACTGTCTGTGCACCTCCATTCTGCTGACTAGAGGGGGTGCCTGAGTGAGTGGACATCCCTCGCACCTCTGGAGGGTTATACTTTAAAATGACAGTTTCCACTTTAAACCAAATGACAGGGCAAAACAGCCACAGCCAGCCCTGAACTGTTTATTTTGTTGTTGTTAGGTGCCATCGAGTCGGCGCCAACTCATAGTGATCTTATGCACAGCAGAACGAAACACTGCCCAATCCTGGGCCAACCTCACTACTGTTGCCACGCATGAGTCCATCAGTGCTACCACTTGGCCAATCCATCTCATTGGGGTTCTTCCTCTTCTTCTCTGACCCTCCTCCTTACCAAACATGATATCCTTCTCCAGCAACTGGTCCCTCCTGACAATATGTCTGAAGTATGAGAGACGAAGTTTGGCCGTCTTGGCCTCCAAGGAGGAAAAAGGCCTGAACAGGGATTGTAGAGTGGGACAGGCAGACTAAAAAGGAAATAGGCCACAAATTAAACCCTGAGTTACGTCACAATGACCAACAGTGGCATCTTGAAATTTCTCAGGAAGAAGAGTGAAAAGGGAAGCCTATCTCTTCATCACATTTACCTGGAGGCAATCAGAAAGCATAAAAAATACCACACCCATCTAAGTACTAAGGCCACAGATAAGTCCTGAATATTTCCAAAAAACAGAAACAGATGACCATATCAGCACATGTCCAAAAACAAGATCAAGTGACTGAGGCAAATGAGCTGGAGGTAGACCTACACTCCATATTGGAAGGAGGGAAGGCTTTGGAAATGCCTGAGAAGGAATTCAGAAAAAAAAATGACTATAAAATGTATCAAAATACTATACAATAGAGTTGAGAAAAATAAGGAAGAAGTCAGGAAAGCACTACAGGAATAATCAAATAAGATAGCTACAGTATTGGAAACAATTCAAAACCTACAGAAAGAAGTCCAAATGATTAATAATAGAATATCAGAAATGGACAATACACTGAAAGGGTAAAGGAGTAGAATTGAAGAAATAGAAGCCAGAACTAGTAAGCTAGAAGATAAACCTCTCAACACTACTAAGACATAAGAGCAAGCACAAAAAAGGATTAAAAAAATCTGAAGAAGGCCTAAGACTCATGTTGGACAACATGAAAAGGAATAACTTAAGAATTATTGGCATTCTGGAACAGGAAGAATCACACAAATCCACAGAGGAGATAGTTGAAGATCTACTTGAAGAAAATCTCCCTACAGTCTGAAAAATGAAAATATAAGCATTCAGGAAGCTCAACAAACCCCAGGAAGGGCAGACCCTAAAAGACAATCACCAAGACATATAATAATCAAGCTCTCCAAAATCAAGGATAAGGACAGAATCCTGAAAGCAGTTAGGGAAAACAGAAGTGTAACATACAAAGGTAAGCAAATCAGATTAATCTTGGATCTCTCAACAGAAACCATGCAGACAAGAAGGCAATGGGGAGAAATATATAAAACCCTGAAAGAAAAAAAACTGCCAACCAAGAATCCTCTACCCAGCAAAGCTGTCAATCAAATACAATGGTATAATCAAAACATTCCAGGATAAACAGAAACTAAGGGATTTTGCCAAAGCCAACCCTGCCATGAAAAACATCCTAAAGGAAGTTCTGTGATGATGCAAATGGAGTAAAGCTTTTAGGTCCTTCATTTGCTGATGGGGGAAAAGTCAAAATGAGAAGAAACCATTGTAAATATCCATTAATAATTAGAACATGTAATGTATGAAGTATGAATCTAGGAAAATTGGAAACTGTCAAAAATGAAATGGAATGCATAAAGATCAATATCCTAGACATTGGTGGTGGTGGTTATGTGCTGTGGAGTCTATTCCAACTCATAGCGACCTTGCATAGGGTTTCCAAGGCTGTAAATCTTTATAGGAGCAGAAAGCCTCATCTTTCTCCCTCAGAACCGTTGGTAGTTTCGAACTGCTGACCATGAGGTTAGCAGCCTGACTCGTAACTACTACGCTTAGTGAACTGAAATGGACAAGTATTGGCCATTTTGAATCTGACAATCACATGGTTTACTATGCCAAGGATGATAAAATGAACAGGAAAGATGTTGCATTCATCCATCATCAAAAAGGACATTTCAAGAACTATTTTGAAGTATAATTCTGTCTGTGATAGGATAATAGCCATATGCCTACAAGGAAGAACAGTTAGTACTATTGTTACTCAAATTTAAGCTAGTTTTGAAGAATTCTACCAACTTCTTAAGTCTGGACTTGATCAAACATGCAATCAAGATGTATTAATAATTACTGGTGACTGGAATGCAAAGATTGAAAACAAAGAGGAAGGATCAATAATTGGAACATTATGGACTTGGTGATAGAAATGATGCTGGATATTGCATGACAGAATGTTACAGCCCCAATGACTTCTTCATTGTAAACATCTTTTTTAAACAATATATACAATATATACATGGACCTCACCAGATGGAATACACAGAAATCAAATTGACTACATCTGTGGGGAGAGGCAGTGGAAAAGCTCCATATCATCAGTCAAAACAAGGTCAGGGGAAAACTGTGGAACAGACCATCAATTGTTCATATGCAAGTTCAGACAGAAGCTGAAGAAAATTAAAACAAGTTCATGAGAGCCAAAATATGACCTGGAACATATCCCACCTGAATTTAGAGATCATCTGAAGAACATATTTGCTGCATTAGACACTAAAGACCAAAGACCAGAGGAGTTGTGGGATGACATCAAGAACATCACACAGAAAGAAGGTAAAAGGTCATTAAGACAAGAAAGAAGGAAAAGACCAAAATGGATGTCAAAAGAGACTCTGAAACTTGTTCTCCAGTGTAAAGATGCTAAAGCAAATGGAAGAAGTGAGGAGGTACAAAAGCTGAACAGAAAATTTGAAAGGGCAGCTCGAGAAGACAACGTCAAATATTAGAATGAAATGTGCAAAGACCTGGAGTTAGAAAACTGAAAGGGAAGAACATGCTCAGTATTTCTCAGGTTGAGGGAACTGAAGAAAACATTCAAACCTTGACTTGCAGTATTGAAGGATTCTCTGGGCAAAATATTGAATGATACAGAAAGCATCAAAAGAAGATGGAAAGAACATACAGAGTCACTGCACCAAAAAGAAATGGTCGATGGTCAACAATTTCAAGAGGTAGCATGTGATCAAGAGCCAATGATACTGAAGGAGGAAGTCCAAGGTGCATTGAAGTCATTGGCAAAGAACAAGGTACCAGGAATTGATGGAATAAAAATTGAAATCTTTCAAGAAAGTGAGGCAGCACTGGAGGCACTCACTCGTCTATGCCAAGAAACTTGGAAGACCTACTGACTGGAAGAGATCTGTATTTGTCCCCTTTTCAAAGAGAGGTGACCCAACGGAATGCGGAAATCATTGGATGGTATCATTGATATCTCATGTGAGTAAAGTTTTACTAAGGTAATACAAAAAAGGCTGCAACCATACATTGACAGAAAACTTCCAGAGGTTCAAGCCCAATTCAGAAGAGGATATAGAATGAGAGATACCATTGTTGATGACAGATGGATCTTGGCTGAAGGCAGATAATATCAGAAAAATGTTTACCTGTACTTTATTGACCAGGCAAAGACGTTTGATTGTGTGGATCATAATAAGCTATGGACAACATTGCAAAATATGAGTATTCCTGAACACTTAATTGTGCTCAAGAGGAACCTGTACGCAGAACAAGAGGCAATTGTTGGAACAGAACGAGGGAATACCAAATAGTTTTAAATTAGGAAAGGTGTGTGCCAGGGTTGTATTCTTGCACCATACTTATTTAATCTGTATGCTGAGCAATAATCCAAGAAGCTTTATAAGGATTATAAGAAAAACATGGCATCAGGATTGGAGGCAGACTCATTAACAACCTGCAATATGCAGATGATACAACCTTGTTTGCTGACAGTGAAAAGGACTTAAAATACTTACTGATGAAAATCAAAGAACACAGCCTTCGGTATGGGTTGCATCTCAATGTAAAGAAAGCAAAAATTCCCACCAATGGACCAATAAACAACATCCATGTAAATGGAGGAAAGATTGAAGTTGTCAAGGACTTCATTTTGATAGCAGCAGTCAAGAAATCAAATGACATATTGCATTAGGCAAATCTGCTGCACACGACCTCTTACTTCAGAAATATTATCAGAAGGGACCAGTCCCTGGAGAAAGATATCATGTTTGATAAAGTGGAGGGTCAGAGAAAAAGAGGAAGATCCCCAAAGAGATGGATAGGCACAGCTGCAGCAATGATGGGCTCAGGCGTAGCAATGATGGTAAGGTTGGCGCAGGACAGGGCAGTGTTTCAGTCTGTTATGCATAGGGTCACTATGTGTCAGTACTGACTCGAAAGTACCTAATAACAACAACAATATGAGTCAGAACTAACTTACAGCACTTAACAACAACAATACAACAAAATGGGTATACAGAGAACACACAAAGTGAATGGTACAACCTACATATTAGAACATGGCTGCATTCCTGTCATCTAACACAGGATTTCTTAACTTGATACTTGTTGTTGTTGTTGTTGTTAAGTGCCATCGAGTTGATTCTGACCCATAGTGACCCTATATAGGGTTTCCGAGAAGCAGCTGGTGAGCTTGAACCACCGACCTTGTAGTTCAAACAACTTTGCAGTCTGACGCATTAGCCAACAGCGCCACACCAGGACTCCCTAACACTACTGACAGACTATTCTGGGTTGGATCATCTTTGTTGTTGGGGCCATCCTGTGCACAACCTAATGTTTACCAGCATCCCTGGCATCTACACACTATCTAATCTCCCCCATTGTGACAGATACATAACTCAAGACACTGCCTAATACCCCAAGGTAGGAGGGAGAGGGAGGGAGGAGCAAAATGCCCTCAATAGAAAACCACAAAATGGCTCTGTAGGATAAACACTGGACTGCAAACCACGCGGTTGGTGGTTTGAGCCCACCAGCTGCACTATGGGAGAAAGATGAGGCTTTCTGCTGCCACAGAGATTTAAAGGCTTGGAAACTTGATAGTGTCACTATGAGTTGGAATTGACTTGATGGCACTTAACATTAGAAGCTAGTGAGTGGCAGAAGGGAAACTAGTGCCCAGATTTGTTTCTGCTTCCCTCAGTATAATTACTTAATTACAAGACTAGCTGTATGACCACTGTCAAAATTCAAACACAGAAGCACATAGATAATAAGCATTCCCCCACTCTTCAATTTTCCTCTCTGCAAGGTAAGCATTACAAGTCTGCTGCATAGGCGTTTTTAAATATACACACACAGACACACACAAACACATGGGAAGAACAAAGGCTTTCCTCTTCTTAAGTTCTGCAAATTGGGTTTTATCATTCAGTACTTTACCATGTCAGTAGATAGCTGTGTATCTCCATCATTTTCTTCATAAGCTGCAAAGTAGTTGTTGTTATTTTGTGCCGTGGAGTCTGTTCCAACTCATAGCAACCCTGTATAGGGTTTCCGAGGCTGTAAATCATTACAGGAACAGAAAGCCTCATCTTTCTCCTGCGGAACAGCTGGTAGTTTCGAACTGCTGACCTTGCGGTTCGCAGCCTGATTTGTAACCACTACGCTACCAGAGATCCTTTAAGCTGCAAAGAGGTCTGTATTATGTTCTCACCAGTGATGGGCAGTTTATATAGTCTTCAGTTTGGCTTATCCCAATAACGCTACAATGGAAAGAATACTACAGTGAACATCCTTGTAGACCTATTCTTCCCTACTCACGTAAGTATCTACCTAGTATAGACTCTTAGAAGTAGACCTGCAAGCACAAGGATATGCACATTTTAAATTTTGCAAAGTGTTGCCGATAGCATAAATTTTATTCACACACTGCCAAGAGAATGAAATAAGAATACATCTTAAAAGGTTTGTAAGAGTGTTATATTGTTATATTGTTTGTTGTTAAGTGCCATTGAGTTGGTTCAGACTCATAGTGACCTTGTATAGGGTTTCTAAGTACCTGGTTGATTTGAACTGCTGATCTTGTGGTTAGCAGTCTAGGGATTATCGTACAGCACCATGCCAGGACTCCAAGAGTTGTATAGCAGAATATATATATATATACCAGAACTCCAAGAGTTGTATGTTGTTGTTGTTAAGTGCCGTCGAGTCGGTTCCGACCCATAGCGACCCTGTACAGGGTTTCCGAGGGTGTAAATCTTTACGGGAGTAGAAAGCCTCAT
>NW_006408674.1:190214-207311 GCF_000296735.1 Chrysochloris asiatica
GAGAAGACCCCCAACTAGATGGACTGACAAAGTGGCAGCAACAATGGACTCAAACGTAACCATTGTGAGGCTGGCACAGGACTGGCAGTGTTTTGTTTTGTTTTGTTACGTATAAGGTCACTATGAGTCAGAACCAACTCGACAGCACCAAACCTAAAGTTTATAACCAAGGCATTCCTGAAGTATTAATTCCCCTTCCTAAATCTCCTGGTATCTTTTGTAAGGTTGACAAAAAGCACCTTGGAGTCCTTTTTTTAAAAGTCCTCTTTGCAGCAGTTCTAGAAGAGCTATTTTAAGCAATAGCAGGATAAAGCAGTGAGCATAATCAGCCATTTTAAATGGGAGGAAACAAGATTTTCAATGTGACCAAAAAAAAAAAAAAAAAGGTACTTTTACCAATCACTATTTTAAGTATTACAGATGAAATATGCACAGCTTTTGTTTTCCACTCCAGGCTTTTCATTATATTTTATATTGATTTTATCAGAGAATGATATGATAAAGTGTCCCTGCCAATGCTGTGGTACACCTAATTTAACATCTGCCTTTACTCTGAGACGACTCGCAGTAAGAAAATGACTTTAGGCAGCATTAAATTTAGGGCAAGTCAATAGTTCTCATGGAAAGGAGACAACATTCACACTTACAAAGAGAGAGAGTTTGAGCAGTATCAGGGCAAGTAAATGCACAGCTCACGCTCTTAATTTGGTATCATAAATCTTTCACAGGCAATAAATACGAGCGAACACGTTTGCATTATTATGAAATTAAATGCTTGCAGGTATACGTAGCTGCTTCCATTCTATACGTAGCCTGTATGTCCTTAAGACTCTTGCAAATCTCTTTAAAACTGTCCAATTATGAATGAATACTAAGGACTGGGGAAACGGGAAAAGTGACGACAGCTGCTTTGATAAGCTGGTGGGATAAGGACTTTTCTTTCCTTAGTTTCTACAGTTCTTAGGTCATTGGGTTATAATCCATTGTAAAGTTGATAGTTCTGTAATTACTTTCATCAGATTCCCTTGAGCTCATTCAATTCACATGGGTGAGAAATTGTCTACATTTTGCTATTCAAAGTAAGGCACTCTGACCAGCAACACCCCATCATCTGGGAACTTGTTAGAAATACAGAATATCAAACCCTACCTCCTACCTATTGAATCGCATCTGCAGTCTAACAAGATCTTCAGGGGATTCATGGGTACGCTAAAGTTTAAGCAGCCCTGGTCCATACAAACAGCAAAAGACAAACAAACAGGATCTCATAAAAATTTAAAACTTTATCAGAAAACTTAACAAAAGAAAGTGAAAAGGCTACAGACTAGGCGAATATCTTCAGAAACTATATAATGTTAAAGGATCTAATATCCAAAATAAATACAAAATTTTGACAACTAAACAACAAAAGGACCAATAACCCACTCATAAAATGGGTCACCTGAAGAGACACCTTGCCCCAGGGGACATTCGATGGCCACCAAACACATGAAAAGATGCTCAACATCATTATCAATCAGAGAGATGCAAATCAGACCACAATGAAGTGGCTGGCTTGCGGGGTTTCAGAGGGGCAGTTTGGTTTGATAGTGTGTGGGGGAGGAGGAGAGAGTCCCCACTGGATGGTTTTCATCTTGTCTAGATGGGTCTAGTAAAAGGAGATGGGGATAAGATTCGTGGGATTCAATAGTGAGTAATTGTAATCATGAGTACTTGCGACTGTCACAATTTTAAAGGTAAGAGTTTTGTAGCAAAAATGGGGGAGTAGTTAATCTTACAGTCCAGAAACAGAGGACCCTAGGACCATCATCGGGGAAGAAAAGCACAAGTGGAATGCGAGACCTTATCCAGGGAAGCAGCAACACCAGAGACAGAGGCAGGAATGGGGACATGGCGAGAGGGAGCAGCTGAGAACTCTAGATTCATGGGAAGAGAGGGACTGAGAAATGGCGGCCAGGAGGCGGACTTGCAGAATGTGCCCTTTGGTGGTTTAAATTATATACACCTGAGTGTTTTGGAAAAAAAGAAAAGAAAAAAAAAGAGAGAGCGCCAGTAAACAGAACTACTGCTAACTGACATGGAGGGGATTATAGTCATTGTAATGAAACAAGGTGCAGGATTTGTTGACTGTGGAGCTGATGATCTGTGGACTTTCACGCAATCCACACTAAAAACCTTAAGAAAAACAACAAACACACAGTTTGCTCTCACTGTTGTTGGTAAGTGCCATCAAGTCAGTCCCAATGCATAGTGACTCTGTATACGGTTTCTGAGGAGCAGCTAGTGAGTTAGAATCATCAACCTTGCAGTTAGCAGTCCAATGCTTATTCCACAGCACTGTTCCAGGACTCCCACTAGGATGGCTAAATTTAATAAATAAATAAGTGAAACAAAATAACAAATGTCAGTGAGGATGTGGGGAAATTGGAATTCTCATTTCTTGCGGTGGGAATGCACAATGGTACTGTCATTTTGAAAAGCAGTGTGGCCGTTCTTCAAAAATTTAAAACTAGAACTACCATATGACCGAGCAAACCCACTCCTCAGTACAGGACTTGAAAGCAGAGACTCAGAGAGACTGTACACCAATGTTCATGGCAGCGTTACTCACAAGAGCCAAAAGGTGAAAACAACCTAAATGCCCATCAACAAATCAATTACTGTTGTTGTGAAGTGTCATTGAGTCGGTTCTGATTCACAGCTAGCGACCCCGTATAAGGTTTCCAACAAACAGTTGGTAAGCTTGAAGCACCAACCTTGCGATTCAAACCAACCTTGCAGTCCAATGCACATCAAGACTCCAGGATTAATAGAGAAACAAAATGTAGTACAACAGAATACTAATCAGTCAGTTGTTGTTGTCGTTGTTAGGTGCCATTGAGTCGGTGCCAACTCATAGCGACCTTATGCACAACACAATGAAACACTGCCCAATCCTGGGCCAACCTCACTACTATTGCCACGCTTGAGTCCATTGATGTTGCAAGACCTGGGGGCTCTTGGGCCCAGAGTCAGTGACATAGCCACAGAGGACTAGAATGGAAAGTGAAGGGTCCAGCTGGTAAGGAGAGAGGGCATACGCACAAGAACATTCACACTTGCAGATAATACCCACTTGACCTGGCTTCAATGACTGGATGATCAGAGCTCAACTAGAAGAAGAGAGGGAAAAAGAGTAATCTGATACAATATGATGAACTTGACCTACACCTATGAATGCAGTAGCTCAAAAGATAGAACAAATCTTTAATTCCAATTCTTAGGGAAAAAGAATAATGCTATTCAAAGAAAACTGTACTGCAATTACTGCCCTAAAAACTCATAACGTAATTTAAAAAAAATTAAAAAAAGACTTGCTAGATCTAATTTGTAGATTACAGCTTAGAGGGGGGAAAAAAGCCCAAAACTCTATTCTGATAAATTACAGAAAAGCTTTTCATAGTTCAATCAAATACTCCTAGACTCACACAGTACATATGCTGATGAATAAAACTCTACCTTCCCAGGTACTCACCATATTGCTTACTAAAGCATATTTCACATTTGCAATCATATCAAAATCATTTTAAATTCAAATTTAATTGTGCAAAAAGTTTACCTAAGGACATGAGGTACCTAGATACTCTTTTGGATGTCATCATAACAAAAGCAGGGGAGTGGTGTGGCTCTGTAGGATAAACACTGGACGCAAACCACCTGGTCCATAGGTCATGCCCACCAGTCATTCTGCAGGAAAAAGATGAGGCTTTCTGCTCCAGAAAAGATATAAGCCTAGGAAACCCTACATAGGGTTACCATGAGTTGGAGCCAACTCAAGGACACTTAACAACAACAACAACAACAGTTGTTAACTTCTGACTATGTTAATGAAAATGACTACATCTACACAGGTGAAGAAAGCAAACTTTTACTGCTCTCATTTTCTACGAGAAAATCATTTTTATTTTCCTTTGAATGAAACAGAACTCAGTCACAAGACATAATAAAAAAAATACTAATAATGTTTCAGCCATTTAAAACGTTATACCACTAAGAAATGTAATCTATGACTATCTAATTTCCATAAATCACTATTACAGCCACAGTGAGGTTACAGTTAAAAGGGTTTTCATTATCTTAATAGGATGGTGGTTACGTGCTGTGGAGTCAGTTCTGACTCATAGTGACCCCATATAGAGTTTCCAAGGCTATAAATATTTTTCTTTCTTTCTTTCTTTTGTATGTTAATTATACTTTATTAAAGATACTAAAATGAATTCTTCTTGCTTTCTATTTTTTAATTCCTTATTTTTTGAAGTTTATTTACCACACAGATACTTGATCAATCTATTCCAATCATTTTCTTCAGTTGGAAGATGTTTGTTATCTTCCTTTTATTGAGGTAACTTCTTAGGAGGCTAATTCTTTTGGTCTATAAGCTCATGTTCTCCTGGGCTCAGGTACTCTGTGAGGTGGTGATTAAGGGATAGATTGAGGACTAGCCTCTAGTTTGTATCAGTGGGTTTAAGGGGAAAGGGGACTAGCCCAAGGATCCATAGAATTTGGTTTAATAGTACCTTTCCAGTTGGTATGAATCCTCTGGTCAAGAATTTACCTTTATTTGTAGAAAGAAGCAACATAGAAAGAAGGCAGTCTGTCTGGGTTGTAATCTCTAGCTCTATTTTCAATTACACTTTTTCCTCATTAGGACTTCAAGCTTTTGTAAAATGCTGGCCCGTGTGGCCAGACTGTGCTGCTGGTTTCTGATGTGAACTTGTTGGCAATGATCATCTCAAAATAATGCCTGGGTGAGGCAGCAAGAGAATTTGAAGGCTTTCTCCTAGCCTTTGCTCTCTGTGCCCCCATCACTGGCCCTTCATCCGGTCTGTACGTATGTATCTCCCTCCATTCTTCTTCCTTGCTCTCTGCTCCACGTACATACAACAGTTCCAAGGTTGTAAATCTTAATGGGACATCAAGGATCTAGCCTATCCCCTTGGTATACAGAGTTGATAGGAACAGGCAACTTAAACACTGGCTACCTAAAATGGGGGTAGGGGGCTATAAGGGCACAAAGTTACTGGCTTACAATTTTTCAGGAGCGAGTTTACTTTCAGAATGTGTGGGGGAAGGTAGAATCCCCACTGAATAGTTTTCATCTAGTCTAGACTGGTCTGGTGAAAAGAGATGGGGATAAGAATCTTATGATTCAATAGTGAGTAATTATTATCATGACTAATTGCGACTGTCACAACTGTAAAGGTAGAACTTTTGTAACAAAAAGGGGGGAGTCGTTAATCTCACAGTCCAGAAACAGAGGACCCTAGACCATCAAGGAAGTAGAGCATGAGAGGAATGTGGGACCCCATCCAGAGAAGCAGCAACACCAGAGATGGAGGCAGAGATGATGACATGGAGAGAGAGAGCAGCTGAGAATCTCCAGATCATGTAAAGAGAAAAGCTGTGTGCTGGTGGCCAGGAGGCATGCTTGCAGAATGTGTCCCCTGGTTGTTTTTATGATTATATATTCCTGAGTGTTTTTTTGTACATCAAAAAAGCAAAACAAAACAAAACAAAAAAATCAGAAGGAATAGAAGGAAATACTGTTGAATGATGATGCATGGAGGGGGACTGTAATCATTGCGATGATACTAAATACGACAGGATGAATGTAAAACTGATGTTCTCCCATGTAAACTATGACTCAATTCACAATAAAGGCTTAAAAAAAAAATCTTGACAGGAGAAGAAAGCCTCATCTTTCTTCCCCGGAACAGGTGGTAGTTTCAAACTGCTGAACTTGAGACTAGCAGCCCGACTATTAACCACTCCGCTACTATACTAGTTGATTTTCTACACTTTAATACAGACAAAACTGCCTTCTGAGCCACTTTCCACTGCTACATGACCTGCATTAATCAAAAAGGTGTGGCTACTGGCAGACTTGCTAAGGGCCATGGAGTTAGTTCAAACTCATAGTGACCCTATATAGGGTCAAGCCTGTAATTCTTTGCAAGAGCAGAAAGCCTCATCTTTCTCCCACGGAGTGGTTGGTTGACTAGAATCACTGACCTGTGGTTCTCAGTACCATGTTTACTCTATAGAGTCACCATGCTCCTTTGCAGGGAAACTAGACATTCTCTTTTTCTGGGAATTAGCTCACAGAAAACCACAAGGAAGAGTGATTATTAAGAATCTAGGATAAATATGAAAATTATAAATGACAATATAAAAGTATTTACAGTCGAAAGAAGCTCAAAAACTCCCACCACCCTCTCACTTTAAAAAGCAAAGATCAGTAAAGTCAAGAAATCTGTCAAAGAAAACAGCAAGTCAATGCTTAACCCCATTGCACTACCTTACAATTGTACTTCCTTACAATTAGCTAGGTCTTGGAAATACAAAGATAAACAGGGTAAGAGTCCAGCTCTTAAGTAGCTCACATGGACCAAGAGAAAAGAAAACAGAAATGATCTAAACATCATTTCTCTAAGTAGCGTGGGGACCGAAAGGAAGATCCAGGCAATTCTTTTGGTTTTAACACTGAATATATGAGCTCTGGTAGCGTAGTGGTTACGAATTGGGCTGTAAACCTCAAGGTCAGCAGTTCGAAACTACCAGCTGTTCCGCGGGAGAAAGATGAGGCATTCTGCTCCCGTAGAGATTTACAGCCTCAGAAACCCAGTACAGGGTCGCTATGAGTCAGAACCAACTCCACGCCAAATAACCACCACCAACTATAAGATAAACATTAGACTGTGAACCACAAGGTCAGCGGTTTGAGCTTACCAGCAAAACATGAGGTTTTCTGCTCCCCAAAAAGATCTAAAGCCTCAGAAACACTATGCAGTGTCATAACACATCACTTAACAACAATTATGCATTAATAAGAACAGTAAGTTACATTAATTGTAACAATTTAATGGTTACAATCATTAAATGTAGATTAAAAGTTGTAAAGATCTGCATTCAAAACTGTTCCAGTTTCACCAACATGGGAAGGACTGCTGTATTGTAGAGTGTAAGGCACTGTGCATTTTACATATGTTTAATCCTGAAAAAACATTCTGACAGGTATGCTACTATCCTCACTTTTCAAAAAAGGAAACCAGTTGAGAAAAGCCTGTCCAAGTCAGGATATGCCAGACTCATCATTTGAATCCAGGTTTGTCTGGCTCCAAAACCACATTCCTTGCTGTTAAAACTACCATTCCCTCTACACAGGGCTTTTCCTTTGTTTGACTAACCCTTCTTGGTCATTTTGCTTCAGTCTACATTAAGCAATACCTTTAGGGTAAAATCCTCTCTTGCAATAAATAATTCTAGTTTTCAAAGTTATTACTTCCTAGAAGCAGGAAATCAGGTTTAAAACGTTTTACGTTTTAAAGGGGGAAAAATTAAATATTCTTCTACTCACTATTTCCTCTTTTTAAGAACCAAACCCAAACCCACACACCTTGAATCAGTTCTGAACCATAGCCCTGCAGGACAACGTAGAACTGACCCACAGGGTTTCCAAAACTGTAAATCTTCATGGAAGCCAACTGCCTGCCGTATCTTTCCTCACAGCAGCTGGTGAGTTCAAACTCCACACAGTCCGTTAGCAGCCGAGTGCTTTAGATGCTGCACAACCAAGAGTCCATCTTTTAAAGGAACTCAATTCTTGGTTAAAAGATTCGTAAGCTTTTTTTATGTTTAGATCACAGCATGTTGTTGTTGTTAAGTGTTGTCAGTTTTTTCCGACTCAGCAACCCTGTAAAGGGTTTCAAAGGAGCAGCTGGTGGATTTGCTTTTCCTACAACGCCACAACATGATCACACCATAGGCGCTCCTATGGTGTGATTCCGCTGAGTATTTTTGTACAAGGTATTGAGAGAACTGACTAAAACTTTCTAAAAGTCGTGACATTTGAAGTACTAAACATTTCTTTTGTTTCTATTTCTGCCCCAAATATCCTGACATACGGTAGGCAGAAAAAAATCATCACTCTTAAGCAGCTAACGAACTTAGGACGCAACGACTAACCCAGAAGCCAGACAGCCGGATGCCTACTACTCTACAACAAACACATTTCATCTTTGGGCAAAACGAAAGATTTTGAAATGCTGGAGAGAGTACGCGGGAGAAGAAAGTCAAGTCTCCACCCCTCGTGTTAACCGCGCACCTTCCCCGCTGCAGTGTGGACAAAGTAACACAGCACGGAAGGAAAGCCCTGCTGGCTAACAGCATTCTTCGTTGAAAAAGTTGAATCGCTGTCTCCAGCAATGCCGGTCAGGGAACGTCTGTCTGCATTCAAATCCCCAGGAGGAAAACATTAGCCGCTGTCCCCAAAAAGGTGTTTTGGGTGCCAGTAGTTCCCTCGCGGCTCCTGGGCATGCACCCCCTGCTGCCCTGAACAAACGCCCGGACCTGCCTCTCCCACTGCACCGGCTCACCTCCTGGAGCGCCACCCACCGCGCCGGTCGGCCCCCAGCGCCCAGCACCCAGCAGAAAAAGGAGGAGGAGCGGACGGGGCCCGGGGCTGAGGATCACGGGCCTGAACCCCGGCGGCGGATCCACGGAAGACCCTTGCGCCGCCATTGCCCCGAACCCGCGGGCTGCCTCACCACCGTCGTGCTGGGAACGCGGGCTCCTGGGAAACAGAGCGAGGGGTGTGCGTCCGAACATATGTTGGGAAGACTCTAAGGAGCGGCCGATCAGCTCAGTTCCTCAGCTAGCGTTCCAACGCTGCAGCGAGCTCCACAGCCTCAGCCTCGAGGGTCAGAGCCGGTTCCTGACGCGTGCAGCCTCGCTCCGCCCGTCTGGCCTCATCCTCGTTCCCTGCCCGGCCCCGCCCCGGCCCCGCCCCCTGCCGGGGGCCTGCCTATATTTATAGTCCACGCGTGCAGCCTCGCTCCGCCAGTCTGGCCTCATCCCCGTTCCCTGCCCGGCCCCGCCCCCGCCCAGTTCCGTCCTGGCCCCGCCTCAGGTCTCACTTGGTTTCCTTTGAGCTCTACCTTTTCCATCCTGCCTCCGCCACCAGACTTTACACTTGGTACTAACTACAGACGGAAAAAAAGGAGTTATCTCAGCATCAGCAGTTCGAAATTACCAGCTGTTCGGCAGAAGAAAGATGAGGTTTTTCTGCTCCCGTAAAGATTTACAGCTTCGGAAACCCTGTAACACGGTCCCTTTGAGTCAGAACTGACTCCACGACACATAACAACTACAACAAACCACAAAGAAAAAGACCCAAGATGGAACGCCCTTTGTCAAATGCTTTGGGTACCTCTACTTAGGACCTATACCTAGTAAGTTGTGTGCCCACCATCCTACACGACAGAGTAGAATTGCCCCATAGGGTTTCCTAGGCTCTAATCTGTAGTCCCGGACTCCTGCTGTAGTGCTGTTGGTTAATGCGCCAGACTGCAAATTCGTTTGAACTGCAAGGTCGGCAGTTCAAGCTCACCAGCTGCTCCTCGAAAACCCAACACAAGGTCGCTATGGGTCGGAACTGACTAGACAGCACTTAACAACAACAACAACCTGTAGTCCCTGTTTGGTGCTGCGGGTTATTGTGCTGGGCTACAAGGTCGATTTGAACAGCAAAGTCGGCGGTTCAAGTTCACCCTATACAGGGTCGCCCTGAGTCGGAACTGACCAGAGGGTACTTAACAACAACAACAATCTTATATGGGACCTGATGTCAAGGATTTTTCTCCCGTATGCCCCTGGTGTGGCGCTGGAGGATAAGCACTGAACTGCTAACCACAAGATCAGCGGTTCAAAACCACCAGCCACTCCTTTGAAACCCTATACAGGGTCACCCTGAGTCGGAACTGACCAGAGGGTACTTAACAACAACAACGTAGCTGTTGGTGGCTTTGAGCCTCTCACTTTCCTGTTAGCAGGCGAGAGCTTAAACCATCGCACAATCATGGTCCCACCGTTAATTAGTGCTTATTCTATGCATGTGAAAGCTGGACAGTGAATAAGGAAGATCGTTGAAGAATAGATGCCTTTGAATTATGGTGTTGGAGGAGAATACTAAAAGTGCCATGGACTGCCAAAAGAACCAATAGATCTGTTTTGGAAGAAGTGCAGCCAGAGTGCTTCTTAGAGGCCAAGATGGCCAAATTTCGTCTCTCATACTTTGGACATATTGTCAGGTGGGAACAGTCGCTGGAGACGGATATCATGCTTGGTAAAATGGAGGATCAGAGAAAAAGAGGAAGACCCCCAACGAGGTGGATCAGCCAGGTGGCATCATTGATGAACTCAAGTGTGGCAGCGGTAGTGAGGTTGGCCCGGGATAGGACACTGTTTCGTTCTGCTGTGCATGGGGTCGCTATGAGTCGGTTCCGACTCGATGGCACCTAACAACAACAACAACTATGCTTAGAACCAAGCGGGGAACCAGACACCAGACAGAAAACAGTAAACGTAAGTCATTCCAAGTTATGGTAAGGGTGGCAACAGAGACAAAATAACGAGGCGGGGAGGACGCTTAATAGCCTGCAACTCTCTCCCCTTGGCCCCTCTGCCCACTAACTTCTTTGCTAGGAAGATCCCAGCCACTACTTGCTGCCTCACAAGGCTGTTGGTGGTTGGTTATGTGCCTTCAAATCGAGTTCTGGATAAGGACCCTGTGTAGGGTTTCCCAGGTTGTAAATCTCTACGCCAGCGGAAAGCCTCATCTTTCTTCCGCAGAGCCACTAGTAGATTCCATCCACTAGCTACCAGAGCTCCTACATGGCTACAAGGGGACTAAATAATCCGCATCAGGAAACCTGTGTTCAGACTAAAGAGCTACTCTGGGCAAGTCACCTTCCTCGTCCTTTAAAGGAGACCCATATACTAGAGAACAAGCAAGGTTCAACTCTGACACTCATTCTGCAGCCAAAACTACAGTGGCATCACTAGGATTGGTGTCACCCAGTATGGTAACTCATGGGGTCAGCTGCCCCCATGGGTCGCCTCTTGCACCAGACCTTAGTAATGCCTATTATCAATTGTAATCATAGAATAATATGTAATCTAGTTGTAAAGTCCTTAAATGTAATATTTCTTAAATTATGTCCTGGTGTGGAGCTGTAGAATAAACATGGGATTGCTAACCACAAGGTCTGTAGTTCAAACCCACCAACCACTCCATGGAAACCCTATACAGGGTCTCTATGAGTGGGAACTGACTCAGCGTCACCTAACAACAACATGAATACTAACAACAAAATTGTTCTGTAAATTCTTTCTACATTGAATTGTAAAATTACTAGTTAGACAATTATTAGTAACTGAACAGAAGCTTTTCTTGATGTTTCCCCTTTTCCTTTAATTACTACTTCACTCCCCAAAAAGTTATTGATGTTGTTGTTAAGTGCCATTGAGTCAGCTCCAATCCATAGTGATCCTGTGTAGGGTTTCTGAGGAGTGGCTGGTGAGTTTGAACTGCCTACCTTGCAGTTCAAACCAGTCGAGTGCTTATCCTACAGCACCATATACAATATTGTAGTTAAAACACCAGAAATTTTGACAAAAATCAGCAACTATTTCAACACCAGGGAAAATCCCAAGTCCTGCTTGTAGCTATTGGATAATAGTGGCAGCTCTAATTGGAATGCACTGTTGTTGTTGTTATGTGCCGTGGAGTCGATTTCGATTCACAGCGACCCTGTACAGGGTTTCTGAGGCTGTGAATCTTTATGAGAGCAAAAAGCCTTGGAGTGCATTAGAAGGCTCAAAAAGTAAATAGTATAGAGTTTCCGCCTTGTAGGTATGTTTTTGTTGTTATAATCTAACAAGGATGTCTTTATAGAAAATAAGAAATTTCTGCTGAAACACTGCACAAAATTTGTATAGTTATTGTGGTATTGGTATTACCTGGTACTGTTTGGCACGCCCCTACAATCTCCTATAGTGACGTCACTGTGAAGCCATCCATAGAAATTATATGCAACTGCCTCAAACATGGTTCTGTGCTGCCATCAATTAACATTTGTAAATATCAGTGATGGTCCTGCCACAAACACTTAGCAATTTCAGTGCTGAATGATGCCAAAGGGTAGAGTCTCATCTCAAATCCCTCTATGCCCTATATTTCATATCTCTGCTCATAATTGATTAGAAAGCTTTATTTGACTGAAGAGATTCAGGAAAATTATCCTTAAACTTCAGTGGCAGAGCGTGCTGAAGTTTCCCAGAAAGCCTCACAGATTTGACACCTCTTAAAACTCTAAGCAGAAATTTCACGCCAAGCTCCAGACGCGGTGAATCCATTTAAAAATTAAATCGGGTTTCAAAAGATCTGAATAAAATAATTCAGTTAAGACTTTTCCCAAAACTACATCTAAGCACAACCAGGAAAATAGAAACAGTATCTAATAAAGCCAGTCTGCTTAAACCAGATTTGAAGAAAGGGGCCACTCAGAAAACAGATGCTTAAATTGATATCTAAATTAGCAATTAATCACACCACTTCGGCACGGAAATCAAAGACAGTAGGTATGGTAATTTTATTTTTTATTGCAAATTTATATTTGAGTCTTAGGAATGTATGGATCATACAGATACATATAGGGACTCCTGGTGTTGCACTGGATAGGATAAACACTGGACTGCAAACCACAAGGCTGGTGGTTCAAACCCATCAGCTGCTCCACAGAAACCCTATACAGGGTCACTATGAGTTGGAACTGACTTAACAACACCATAGCTAAGGGGCCCTGGTGGTGCTATGGGTTAGGCATTGAGCCAGTAACCTACAAGGTCGGCAGTTCAAACACACCAGCAGCTATGCTGGAGAAAGATGAGACTGTTCCCATAAAGGTTTAGTCTCAGAAACCCTCTATAGGATCGCTATGAGTTGGAATTGACTCAGTGGCAATGGTTTTGGTTTTCTTTTTGTTGTTACAGACATTTATGCAATTCTCCAAACAATGTCGGGAGAAAGTGAAGTATCAGTCTACTTGTACAGTTAGGGGATTTGAAACAGAGTGGTTCAATCACTGTTGAAGGTCACAATACCTATCAGTGGCAAAACTAGAAATAAATGGTCGTTAGCTGGTAGCGTAGTGGTTACGAATCGGGCTGTGAACCGCAAGGTCAGCAGTTCGAAACTACCAGCTGCTTCGCAGGAGAAAGATGAGGCTTTCTGCTCCCGTAAAGATTGACAGCTTTGGAACCCCTGTACAGGGTCACTATGGGTCGGAACCGACTCGATGGCACTAACAGCAACAACAAGAAACTCAGCCACAGCAAGGGTAATTGGCTTATCGATAACCAGAGGACTCACGGTGTGGCGCTGTAGGATCTGCACTGGACTGGGAACCACAAGGTTGGCAATTCAAACCCACCAGCTGCTCCTCGGAAACCCTGTACAGGGTCGCTATGAGCCGGAACCAACTCCACACCACCACAACAATAAATAACCATAGAAACAATAGCTATTTCCAAAATCTGTGCTAAATACACTACTGGCTGCTGTTGGTTTTAAGTGAAAGGCAAAGTGTGTAATTTGTTGAGCACTTTAAAATCCAAGCAAATCATCATAGAATACAATGATGTATGCATCTTGGCAGGCTTTTTCTAGAAAGCTCTGCCAATTACTAATGGTTGCTGGATACGGTTACTGCACCTGACTCTGATGACAGGAATCTTCACACTGCTAGGAGAGACACTGGCTCATCAAATGACAACAAAACTATCACCATTGCTGCAACTAACCCCTACCTACAAAATTCTCCTAACGTAGCATCTGGTCTACCACCTTTCTGAGATTTAACCAGAGGAGGGTCATAGCGTCTTCACAAGGCACGAGCATCCCAGAAACCATTTTCCTCTGAAGATTGTGGAACTCTTATTATACTCTTGTCTTGGCTCATTCTTCTCCTTCTCGGAATATCAAAATCTATCCTTTCTTCAAAGCTCACCTCCACTGCTAGTTGCTCTATACACCCCACACTGACCACAGCCTTCTCCCTTCTCTGAACTCCCAGAAGTCCTTAGTTTCCTTTATCTCATAGCATTTATCACTTTATATCTTCTGGTTTATTTCTCTATAAATTATGTCTCTATATGTCTAATGTCCTGTCCTAGATTATGAGCTTCTAGGTCTCTGGTCTACGAATAATTATCTTGATAGTATCTAGTGTCTTGCCATAGACAGTGTGATTAAACAATTATTAGATTAGTTAATCTGGCTAGATAGTGGGAGAATGTAGCAAATTATTTGCATTTAATATACCTACTAATTTAATCTCAAGCAATATTACCAAGAAAGCACTTTTTATTATTTCTGTTTACTTTGGCCATGCCTCAGTTCTCTTGCAATTTCTTCCTCTTATATCCATGTTGAAATTCCACAGGCTCAAAGCTGGCATGTACTGTTTTTCTCTGTATATTCCTCCTTCAGTGATTTTATCCATTTCTCTTCTTCCCCCACTTTCCACCTTAGTATACCATCCATATACTGACAATGATCGGATTCACACTCCAGATGCCAATCTCACCCCAGAAGTCCTGTATACTCAACAGTTTACTTGGCATCATTATGACTTGAATGTCTTACTTAATATAATCTCAAAGAATTTTGTCCTCTCTGTCTTACCATCTCAATCAGTGGCACCATCATTCAACTAATTACTCAAGCTCAGTAAGTCATCCTTAGTTTATTCCTCTGTTTCACCCACCAAGTCTAATTCAACCTTAGGTACTGTTGTGTGAAAATCTCAGGATTAAATAATAAAAGCAGCTTGGTGCTGTTGTAGTTAAGTGCTGTTGAGTTGGTTCTGAATCATAGCAACCCTGTATAGGGTTTCCTAGGAGTGGCTGGTGAGCTTAAACCACCATCCTTGCAGTCTAGTGTATCAACCCACAGCACCACAAGGCTGAGAGACCCAAAAATGTTCCTGAAAGGTCCAGGGTATAAGTATATTGGGGTACACTTACAGATGATGCAGCTCTCAGGTGATGGGAGAGCAGAACACACTCAAGGTTGTGCCTCAAGTAGAGATAAGAGGTCATTTTTATAGGAGAAAGGACAAAGGTGGTAGTTTGCCAGGTTACATAACATACTAGGCTACATGCTAGGGGAAGCCCACATGCTTGTTTCTTTTTAAGTATCAAAAAGTTACCAGAAAGGGTCAAGGATGTATACCAGTTTCAGCATACAAGTACTAGTTACCTTGAATCTATCTTGAATACACACCCTACTCTTCCTCTCCACTCCTAAGATTTTAGTCAAGTCCACACCCATTTCTATAAGGAGCTCTGGTAGCGTAGTGGTTACAAATCGGGCTGTGAACCGCAAGGTCAGCAGTTCGAAACTACCAGCGGTTCCGTGGGAGAAAGATGAGGCGTTCTGCTCCCGTAAAGATTTACAGCCTCGGAAACCCTGTGCAGGGTCGCTATGAGTCGGAACCAACCCCACGGCACTTAACAACAACACCACCCATTTCTAGCTTAGACTCTTGCAACAGTCTCTCAATAGGGTCTCATTCCCTACACCCTCGAACACATTCTGCAGATCACAGCCTAAGTCGTTGCAGTTAGGTGCTGTTGAATCAACAATAGAACAAACTTACCCAGTACTGTACCATCTTCATAATCATGGCTGTCTGAGTCCATTGTTGTCAATCCACCTCATTTACAGTCTTCCTCTTTTTACCTGACCCTAGTTTATCAAGCATGATGTCCTTCTCCAGGGGCTGGTCTCTACTGATAACAAGTCCAAAGTAAGCAATATGAAGTCTCATTAACTGTGCTTTTAAAGAGTGTTCTGGCTGTAATTCTTCCAAAACAGATTTATTTATTCTTTTGGAAGTCCAGATATTCTTTGCTAACACAACTGAAATGTATCAATTCTTCTTGGGTCTTCCTTATTCATTGTCAAGCTTTCCCATGCATATAAGGCTATTGAAATTATCATGGCTTGGGTTAAGCACACCTTACCTTAGTCCCAAAGTGACATATTTGCTTTTTGACACTTTAAAGAGATCATTTGCAGTAGATTTGCCCAAAGCAATATGTCATTTGATTTCTTGACTGCATTGATTGTGGACCCAACCAAAATGAAATCCTTGATCATTTCAATCTTTTCTTTCTTTATCATGATGTCATTTATTGGTCTTGTTTTGAGGATTTTATTGCCACTCCTATTCAATATTGTGTTGGAAGTCTTGGCCAGAGTTATAAGGCAAGATAGGGAAATGAGATGATGGAAAAGCTTCATGTCATCAGTCAAAACAAGGCCAGGGGCAGACTGTGGAAGACCATCAATTACTCATATACAAATTCAAACTGAAGCTGAAAAAAATGAAAACAAGTCCAAAAGAGCCAAAATATGACCATGAATATATCCCACCTGAATTTAGAGATCATTTGAAGAACAGATTTGACACATTAAACACTAAAGACCAAAGACCAGAAGAGTTGTGGGATGACATCAAAAACATCATACATGAAGAAAGCAAAAAGTCATTGAGAAGACAAGAAAAAAGGAAAAGACTAAAATGGATGTCAGAAGAGACACTGAAACTTGTCCTCCAGTTTAGAGATGCTAAAGCAAATGGAAGAAATGAGGAGGTCCAAGAGCTGAACAGAAAATTTCAAAGATCAGCTCAAGAAGACAAAACCAGGGACTATAATAAAATATGCAAAGATTTGGAACTAGAAAACCAAAAGGGAAGAACACGGTCAGCATTTCTCAAGCTGGGGGAAACTGAAGAAAAAATTCAAGCCTTGAATTTCATTATTGAAAGATTCTCTGGGCAAATTATTGAATGATGCAGAAAGTATCAAGAGAAGATGGAAGGTATACACAGTCACTGTACCGAAAGGTAATGGTTAATGTTCAACCATTTCAATGGGTAGCATATGACCAAGAGCCAATGATACTAAAGGAGAAAGTCCGAAGTGCATTGAAGGAATTGGCAAAGAACAAGGTACCAGGAATTGATGGAATAAAAATTAAATCTTTTAAGAAAGTGTGGTGGCACGGGAGACACTCACTCATCTCTGCCAAGAAATTTGGAAGACAACTATCTGGCCGACTGATTGGAAGAGATCCGTATTTGTGCCCATTCCAAAGAGAGGTGACCCAATGGAATGTGGAAATCATCAGACAATCTCTTTGATATCCCA
>NW_006408674.1:208485-234378 GCF_000296735.1 Chrysochloris asiatica
TGGACTCTAGTGTGGCAAAAGTAGTGAGGTTGGCCCAGGATCGGGCAGTGTTTTGTTCTGCTGTGCAGAAGGTCACTATGGGTCAGTACCAACTCAATGGCACCTAACAACAACAATGTTTCTGTGTAATCTATACCTCTAAGGCCTTATTCTTTAATCTTCATCAGTTAAATGCTTCAGGTCCTCTTCACTTCCAGCCAGCAAGGTTGTATCATCTGCATATCGCAGGTTGTTAATGAGCCTTCCTCAAATCCTAACACCTGACACCTGACACGTTCTTCATATAGTCCAGCTTCTCAGATTATTTGCTCAGCATACAGATTGAATAAGTATGGTAAAAGTATACAATACTGAAGTACACCTTTCCTGATTTTAAACCATTCAATATCACCTTGTTCTGTTCAAACAACAGCCTGTTGTTCCACGAATGAGTATCTTAAACATAAACCAAATCCCAAATCCTCCCTATAATATGCCATCCCCACTTCACATTAAGTTCCAGCCACACTTCCGCCTTTCAGTCTTTCCCAGAACCACCAAGTACACTTCTGCCCAAGAGCTTTCACATACACTGTTCCCTCTGTCTGAACTATTCTTCCTGTACCCTTCCTCCTCCCCTATTTTCCTAAGCCCTACTCGTGAACTACTTTATTTGTTGTCTCTAAAGAGTAGCCTTCTCAACGCACCTTAGTTAAATTGGCTCTTTGCCTGTACTGTCAATCGCTGCCCCACCCCACCCCACCCCACCCCCATTCCCTCCCTTCACCACATTTCTCACAATTTTCTATTGCATATTGGTTCATGTGCTTGGTTCTCCCCAGAGACAAGTTCCAGCAGGGCAGCAGCTGCCAGTTGTATTCATCACTGTAGACCCAGTATACTAAGCACTCAGTACTTGTTCCAAATGTTTGTTGGATGAATAAATGAATGTTAAGTAGTTTGCCCCAAATCTCAGAGCTAGTGAGCAGGGATTTAAACCCAGGTGGCCTAACGTCAAAAACTTTGATTACCTAAGCTTAATCTCTCTTCTAAAATACTGTTTCTACTCTTCAGAATAAGGAGCTCTGGTAGCGTAGTGTTTATGAGTTGAGCTGCTAACCTCAAGGTCAGCAGTTTGAAACTACCAGCTGTTCCATGGGAGAAAGATGAGGCTTTCTGTTCCCGTAAAGCTTTACCGCCTCAGAAACCCTATACAGGGTCACTATGAGTCGAAACCGACTCCACGGCATATAACCACCACCGCCACCATCACCACTCTTTAGCATGGCACTGATACCTGACTTACGAGAGATAATATTTGTAAAGAAGTTAGCATAGGTGGCAGCTATTGCTGTGGTGGAGCTGTGGGTTAAGCATTGGACTTCTAATCGAAAAATTGGCAGTTTGAAGCCACCTGCCACTCCACCAGAGAAAGGCGTAGCAGCCTGCTTCCATCAAATTGTACAGCCATGGAAACCCTAGGGAAGAGTTCGACTCTATCCATCAGATAGGATCACATGAGTTGAATCATCTCCACAGCAGTGGGTTTGTTTTTATTATCATTATTTGTGTGGTAATTACTCTCTTGTGTGTTTCTGCACTTAAAACCTCTAGAAAAGGACTGTGAAATTGAAAACAGGGTTTGGAACCAGTTCATTCTGGTTTGACTGCTTGCTGAGAATTCACTCAAAGCCTGAGGCTGGAGCCCACCAGTCGTCCCTCAGGAGAAAAAATGAGGTTTTCTGGTCCCTTGTGTGTGTGTGTGTGTGTGTGTGTGAAACATATATATATATATGTTGTTGTTGTTAAGTGCCATCGAGTCGGGTCCGACCCATAGCGACCCTGTACAGGGTTTCCGAGGGTGTAAATCTTTACGGGAGTAGAAAGCCTCATCTTTCTCCCGCGGAGCGGCTGGTAGTTTCGAACCGCTGACCTTAAGGTTCGCAGCCCGATTCGTAACCACTACGCTACCAGAGCTCCTTTATATATATATATATAATCCTGTTCATTGTATTCGGGTAACCTTTCTTTTTTTCTTTATTTCCTGAAGTAAAGACTTTATGATCTGTCTCTTTTTCTTTGACTACTTCCTGAAGTGAGTAAAGAATTTATGATCGCTCTCTTTTTCTTTTCCTAAAGTAGGAATGCGTGCCTTAAATTTTTGAACTAACCAACTGGGTAAGGGAAAAGATTGTGCGGTCAAACCCTAGCCAATGGGGTGAGACACAGCCTTGAGACTCGCATCAGGGATTAAAAACCCGAGTGGACGGCCCACTCTGTGTGCTTGCTGGCCTGTTCCTGTATGTACGGCTATGCGCACACACCCTCCTGCAGGAGTAAATTTTGCTTTGCCCAGGTAATTTAGTCTCACCGAGTGTCTTTTATGTGACATTGGAATTCATTTCTAACACTTGCAGACTGAAAAAGCTTCGAAAACCCTATACAGAGTTGCTATGAGTCAGAACTGACTCAAGGACACGTAACAACAACCCCAGATACACAGAATCAGAATTTACATTTTGACAAGATTCCCAGATGATCCATGCATGTATAAAATAAAACAAATGCTAAGAACCACCTGGAATTCTTGTTAAAATGTAGATTCTGGAAATGCAAATTCTCTGTTCGAAGCCCTGGATAAAAGAGGGTGCTTGGTGGGGAAATTAGGAGGCCAGAAAAATAACAGGAGTCAAAAATAAACGTTTTCATCTGTGAGTGGTGTGGGCAATTTTTTATCAATGTTGTTGGCTTTTCTTTTTCATATTGGGGCCAACTGAGCTAAATTGAGAGCTAGGCCGATTCCGAAGCTTCCATTCAGCTCTTCCATTATGGCTTGGTGATAAATTCTGCTGTGAGCCTTTAAGATGCAAGCCGAATTGAAAAGTTAATTAAAGATAAAAATGGATGCTGTCAATTTTACGGCTGAAATTAAATGCGCTTTCACAGATTGAAGGGGAAAAAATAAGTATTGATGGGATATTAAAATTCAATCTTTAAAAAAAAAAATGACAAACATAAAAGGTCTCAAGAACTATTCCAATGACCGCAATCAAAATTGAAAGTGCAAACATTTTAATGTAGAGAGCTTTAAGGAAGAAAATTAATTGGTCATATTTTTATGAGTTTGGAATAACTAAATTGTAGTACATGTATCAAATATCACAAAAAATATAAACTATATATAAAACTGAGCTGTCCTATAAAATTTAATAGTAGCGCTACAATGTCACAGACCCTATTACTAATTGGGAATGGCAATTCAGCTACAAAACAGAGTAAATTACAATGTAGCCTAGATAAATACCAGCTCTTGTTATAAATGAAGATACTGTTTCCACAAGAATATATAATAGCCCCTAAATGTCAGAAGCTTTGAAATCTGGAAGTGATGAATCACATCATGAAAAATATTTCTTTTAAGACAAATATGGACTTCTGTAGGTAAATTCTTTGAGTAAATTTGTAATTATTTAAAATACTAAAGTTCAATATTTGTATATTGAATAAACATAGTTTATCAGGAACATAGAAATATTTATTGAATTTAGTGACCTATTTTCCACAAATTATATGCAATTTCAAAATTTTAGAAAATATACCTTTAGTTTGGGCTCCTGGTGTGGCATTGTAGGATCAGCATTGGACTGTGCGAACCACAAGGTCAGCAATTCAAACCTACCAGCTGCTCTTCAGAAACCCTATACAGTGTCACTATGAGTCAGAACCAACTTGATGGCACCTAACAAGAACAAACCTTTACTTTAATGTCTATAAGACACAATTGGAGTCTTGGTGTGGCGCTGTGGGTTGATGGGCCAGACTGCAAAGTCGTTTGAACTACAAGGTTGGTGGTTCAAGCTCACCAGTGGCTCCTTGTAAAACCCTATACAGGGTCGCTATGGGTCGGAACCAACTCAATGGCACTTAACAACAACAACAACAAGACACAATTACAAATGTTCAACTTTATTTGAAAGATAGAGTTTAATATTCTTATTAAATGTACAGCCTGTAACAACAACTTAACAAATCTTTCTTCGACTTTACTTCAGAGATAAAAGGTATTCCATTACATGTACCAAAACAATGAACCCAAAGGAAAGTTATATCACAGTGATAGACAACAAATACTTCAGAATTGTCTACACACTAGGATAGCTGTCATCTTAGAACTTAATGGTAATTGTCATTTGCATTATTCCAGTTAAACCAAGTGATATCAAAAAATTCTGATCTTGTAGAAAACAAAATATTTCCAAATTAAATGGGTTTTTTGTTTCCATTTGTAATCTGCCCTATCACATTTTTAGAAAAGTGAAGATAAAAAAACAAAAACAAAATGGAGCTGCTTCTTTGACAAGGTTGGAAATCTCTGCTTTAATTATCTGCTTCTCTAATTTATTTAGCAAGAGTTCACTTTCTCATCTTGCTTCATTTCCTGTGGAACACTAATTGACTTCAAGGTTTTCTACAGATAAGAAGCGAGGCCAGATGAGCAACCTCTTAGCAATCCAAAAAGCTCCTTCTGAAGAGCATTGATTGTTCCAGAAAATTGATTAGCTTTAAATCTAATTCTAAGCCACCTGATCCAAATCTCTCAGGATTCGGAAATCATTTGACAATTTCCAGTTCCTCAGCTGTCTCCTGCCAAAAGCAACCTACCCTTGCTCTTCCTTTACATGCTTGATTAATTTCAGGTGTTCTCCCCCCACCCTCACCCTCACCCTCCCTCTCCCCCTCCCCCTCTCCCTCTCTTTTTGCAAAATTAAGAGTACTTGAGGTCCCCTGAATGGATAGAGATCATTTTCTTTTTTACAAACTTTTTGTGAATTGAGTGAAGGTTTACAGAGCAGATCATCAGTTTTACATTCAACAAATCATATGCTTTGCTTCATTATGACTGCAACCCCCTCCTCATACTATCAGTTAACAATGTTTACCTCTTCACTTAACTATTGCATTCCTCCCTGTGTCTCCTGCTACCTTCATCTTTCCTCTGTCAACCTCCCTCTTGTGTATATTGCCTGCCCTGTCATCCATGTTAACATGTATCTAACATGTATCTACCCTCTTGTTGTTGTTGTTAGGTGCCATCAAGTCGGTACTGACTCATAGCAACCCTATGCACAACAGAATGAAACACTGCCTGGTCCTGGGCCAACCTCGCTATTGTTGCCATGCTTCAGCCCATTGATGCTGCCACCTTGCCAATCAATCTCGCTGGGGATCTTCCTCTTTTTCGCTGACCCTCCACTTTACCTAGCACAATGTCCTTCTTCAGGGACTGGTCCAGTTTGATAATATGAAGTATGAAAGACAAAGTTTGACCATCCTAGCTTCTAAGGAACATTCAGATTGTGCTTCTTCCAACACAGATTTGTTGGTTCTTCTAGCAGTCCATGGTACTTGTAATATTGTTTTCTAATACCTTAACTCAAGGAGCTCTGGTAGTGTAGTGGTTACAAATTGGGCTGTGAACCTTAAGGTCAGCAGTTCGAAACTACCAGCCGCTCTGCGGGAGAAAGATGAGGATTTCTGCTCCTGTAAAGATTTACAGCCTCGGAAACCCTGTACAGGGTCGCTATGGGTCGGAACCGACTCCATGGCACTTAACAACAACAACAATACCTTATCTCAAATGCATCAATTCTTTTATGGTATTCCTTATTCATTGTCCAACTTTCATATGCATATGAAGTCATTGATAATGTTGTTGTTGTTGTTAGGTGCCATCCAGTCAGTGATGACTCATAGGGACCTTATGCACAGCAGAACAAAACACTGCCCGATCCTGGGCCAACCTCATTATCATTGCCATGCTTGAGCCCATTGATGGTGTCACTGCCAATGCATCTCACTGAAGTGTTCCTTTTTTCCCTGACCCTCCACCCTACCAAATATGACATCCTTCTCCAGCGACTGGTCCTTCCTGACAATATGTCTGAAGTATGAGAGACGAAGTCTGGCCATCCTGGCTTCCAAGGAGCACTCTGGCTGCACTTCTTCCAACACAGATCTGTTGGTTCCTTTGGCAGCCCATGGTACTTTCAATATTCTCCTCCAACACCATAATTCAAAAGCATCAATTCTTCTACGGTCTTCCTTACTCACTGTCCAGCTTTCGCATGAATATGAGGTTATTGAAAATACCATGGCTTGGGTCAGGCACACCTTAGTCCTCAAACTGACATCTTTGCTCTTCAACACTTTAAAAAGGTCTTGTGCAGCAGATTTGCCTAATGCATATTGCCTAAAGCAATATGTCATTTGATTTCTTGACTGCTGCTTCCATGAGTGTTCATAGTTGATCCAAGAAGAATGAAGTCCTTGACAACTTCAATCTTTTCTCCATTGATAAGAATGTTGTTTATTAGTCCAGTGGTGAGGATTTTTGTTTCCTTTACATTGAGATGCAATCCATACTGAAGGCTGTGCTCTTTAATCTTCTAGCCAGTGAATAATTTTCTCTCCCTCCCTCCCCAATAACCATCATAGAATATTTCTTTTACCAAGAAAAACTTTTAACTTCTTGCAATGGAGGTCTCATACAATATTTGTCCTTTTGTGATTGATTAGTTTCAGTTAGCATAATGGAGATCTGGTGTGGCGCTGTAGGGTAAGCACTTGACTGCTAACCACAAGTTCAGTGGTTCAATCTCACAAGGCGCTCCTTGGAAACCCTCCTATACAAGGTCGGTATGAGTCAGAATTGACTCAGTGGCACTTAACAACAATGACACAAATAGGTTCATCATTGTTTTGAGGTGTTTTGCAGATTCATTGTTATTCTTCAATGTTGTAGAGTATGCTTAGTGTGTGTATATGTACCAAAGTTCGTTTAACCATTCTTCTGTTGATGGGCATTTAGGCTGTCTCCATCTTTTTGGTATCTCTTGTAGACAGCCTATTGAAGGATCCTACTTTCTAATACATTCTGTTACTCTGTCTTTTGATTGGTGTGTTTAATCAATTTACATTCAGTGTAATTATAGACAAATATGAATTGATTGTGTCATTTTGCTGTGTTTGTTTTGTGTGTGTGTGTGTGTGGTGCTTTTGGTTTCTTTGTTCCACATAATTTTCTGGGCTGCGTTCATTTTCTTTCTGGGTTTTCTTTTCATTTTCATTTCTGTTGTGCTAATGTTTCCTAAATCTTTCTGGTTTTCCTCTTAATTTTGAGGTGAAAGTATACTAAGTTTCTTTGAGGTTGCCCTATGCAAAAAAATACAAGGCACCAATCATTCCTCCCATTCCCTTTCTATTCAACTGGGTTAGATAATCCATTGCAACGACCACACGGAACTCAGACACCACACTCACAGTTATGGGGTTTATTAGGGAAGTTGACAGGTTACAATTTGGGGTCAGAAATGCTCAGGGCACAGTTGTGCCAGTCAGCTGCTGATAAATGCCCATAGGACACACCATTCTACCACAAACCTCAGGCTGAAGACGCTTGGCTCTAGTTCCTTGGGGCAGCAAACCTAGCTCCCCTAGTTAAGTGCCTGGAGGCCCCCCACTCTACAAACAAACTTCCTGCCCAAAGTCACACAGCTTTACTTGCTCTGTGGGCTGAGAGGTCTCCTGCTCTGTCTGTGCTCTGGTTCTTGGTTCTACTGCTACTGCTATACCTCAGCCACTCCCCCAAGGTCACACAGCTTTCTGTGTCTGGGTTGAGCAGGTTCAATGCTTGGATCTCAGGGTCAAAAAGACAAGTTCCACTTCTGGCTCATCTTCTTTAATAGTAGCGAGTTCCCCACTCCTGCTTCTGAGATGGCCCATTTAAAACCCAAACTAGAGTTTCACGTTTTTACAATTACAATGAAGGCTGTTGACATCCACAGCTGAACTATGTCATCCTATAATATCTTCTCCCACCTTCTCTTACCAAGACCCAGAAGGGCAGAAACGTTGTTTGGTGGGAGTTACTGTTTTGTCATGATATATTAATATTGGCACACACAAAAATGCTCATCATATAGCAACTGAAGAAAAGCAAGTGACAGAGGAACAGATACTGACTTATCCTATTTAAAAATCTGTCTATCTGTATACACACTAAAACGTCTAGAAGAATGTTAAGGCTATTTTTGATGTTTTGCTTATTCTAAGATTTCTACTAGCATGAACTTTGTATTCACATTGTAATAAAAATGTTTTTCTATTATGGGATAAATGTCAAATCTTAAAATGGCATATCTCTGGGGGACTTGGTTTTACCCCAATGTATAATGTGTGCAAGTTCATATATAGGAATATCAGTCTCAAACAAAACCAAAAAATATATTGCTGTTGTTGTTATTTAGTGCCATCAAGTTGGTTCTTACTCATAGGACCCTGAGAAAGGTTTCTGAAGAGCGGTTGGTGAGTTTGAACCGCCGACCTTGAGTTCAAACTGACCTTGTAGTCCAGTGCTGATCCTACAGCGCCACACAAAAACTCCTAAAAAAATAAACAATGAAAAATTTGAAGTATTCCATCATGTTCACATACCGCCTTTGGGGATCAGATTTTAACTGCTTTCCTGAACCAGTGTCCCAGTCTCCTTTTATTCCTTTCCACTCTTCCCTTACTTAACTCTGTACTTTCTCTCTCCTTCCTTGCCTAACGATTTTGGTGACCTCCTAACTGGTCTCCCTGCTTTCTGTCTCTTCCCACCTAATTCATCTTCTGGACCTCCAGGTAACTGTTTCATTCATTCAAACACCTCAGTGGCCTCTGCGTTGCAGAAAACACAAACTCTGAGATTTGTAGAACTGCTTACTTTTCATCCTAGTGTTTACTTGTATTTCTAACCTTATCTCTTATAAATATCTGCCATGATTAAGATTGTGTATCAACTTGGCTGGGTCAGGATTTGCAGTGACTTGGCAGTTAAGATGTTAGTCCTTCCCTATGGAGATGTACACTTTTCCATGATGAGATCTTCTATGGGCAGCCAATCAGTTGAAAGGGAGTTCCTATGGTCAGATCTTTGCTCATGCCATTCCTTCTACCTTTATTCCCTGACCTGAAGTATACGGCCACTTCTGCCACACTAAGTAGCTGTTGTTCTTAAGTGTGGTCAATTCAGTTCTAACTCATATCTACCCTGTATAGGGTTTCGGAGAAGCAGCAGGTGGGTTTGAACTGCCGACCTTGCAGTTACTCTACAGTGTCACACCAGAATTAGTTCTAGCCTTTCCTGTAATCCTGCAAACTAAGAGCAAAGGACAGTTTTAGTCCCTAATGTATGGAGTCCTGATGTGGTGCTGAAGGTTAAGCATTATACTGCTAACTACAAGTCTGGTGGGCTGTTCAAACCCACCAGTCACTCCTTGGAAACCCTATACAGGGTCGTTATGAGTCGGCCTTAACAACAAGAACAATATGCATTTTCCTATCACCTCAAATTACCACACAGGAACTTTTTAAAGTGTTGAAGAGCAGAGATGTCAGCTTGAGGACTAGTAGGTGTGCCTGACGGAAGCCATGGTATTTTCAATAACCTCATATGGATGCGAAAGCTGGACAGTGAATAAGGAAGATCGTAGAAGAATTGATGCCTTTGAGTTGTGGTGTTGGAGGAGAATATTGAAAGTGCCGTGGACTGCCAAAAGAACCAATAGATCTGTTTTGGAAGAAGTGCAGCCAGAGTGCTCCTTGGAGGCCAGGATGGCTAAGCTTCGTCTCTCATACTTTGGACATATTGTCAGGAGGGAACAGTCACCGGAGAAGGATGTCATGCTGGGTAAGATGGAAGGTCAGAGAAAAAGAGGAAGACCCCCCAACGAGATGGATCGGCCAGGTGGCATCATTTATGGACTCAAGTGTGGCAGCGGTGGTGGGGTTGGCCCAGGATCGGACATTGTTTCGTTCTGCTGTGCATGGGGTCGCTATGAGTTGGTTCCGACTCGATGGCACCTGACAACAACAACAACAAATTACCAGGCACCTGGTAAGTGCTCAGTAAAGAAATATATCCACTTTTCTGATATCCCCCCAGAGTGTGGAATATCTTTGCATTGATAAAACAGACGCTTTCATGGCATTTTCGAAGTGCTAGACTGAAAATTCCGGAATCTTATTTTCTGATTGAGAAAAACATCAGAAGTAAAATTATACCCAGGGACACTTGATGTATCTTTAAAAGCATGATTTGTAATTTGCCAAAATGTAATGAACTCAAGATTTTGACTTTGGAGTTTTGACTTGAGATTTCAAACTTCAGTTCTCTTTGATTTCTTATTTCTATCAAGGTGCTGCTGATCAGGTAGTACACACCTGTGAGAACCCAAGAGTTCTGCCCAGATGGAGAATGAAGTGCTGGACTTAGGGGAGAACGTTTCTCCTAAGGAAACCGTGATACATAGCCTAAGGAATGAAGACCCTTCATTCAGATGAAGCCTGCATCAGTTGCATCAGGTGACACCCTGGAAACCAGAGGGTCCTGCAACCCATGATGAAATCCCCTGGGAGTTTTATAAAAACCCTAATGCCTGGGCCCCACTCCAGAGGTTGATTTAGTTGGTATGATATACAGTTGTAGTCCTGCCGGGCGCTGGAGGGTAAGCACTTGACCACAAGGTTGGTGGTTCAAACTCACCAGCCACTCCTTGGAAACCCTATACAGGGTCTCTATGAATCATAACTGACTTCACAGCACTTAAACAAGTCTCCTCAATGGAATACCTGTTATTCTACTTCCTGTGTATCTTGTTTCCATTCCACCTTCTTTCCCAACCCTTCTGAATTTTGTCTTTTGGTAAATACTGCCCTTTTGACCTTGAATGGTTGACCCCTCCCCTCCCCCACAATGGAGGGCATACTCACTAATGTTGTTTTCCCTATACACCTATCTGGTACTTGGCTGAAAATGGATCCACAAAGATGAATTCAGTCTCTTAACAAGTCCAGAACAAATCAAGAAAAACCAGACTTGTTAAGAGACTGAATTCATCTTTGTGGATCCATTTTCAGCCAAGTAGCAGATAGGTGTAAAGGGAAAACAACATTAGCTAGGACCTTCTAATGGGATCCCTTTCCAAACAGTTGGTAGTGGTTGCTAGGTACCATCTAGTACTTCTGGCCACCCGTCACTGTAAGTAGCACTGCTCCACATCACGTGAACCAAAAAGAGCTCTTGGTTTCACGTGACGGAAACCTCAGTCAACTCAAGTTGAGTAAAAGGTAGAGCAGGCTTCTACCAAAAGTGAATGGCTTGCACTTCCCTGTTAAACTAATTTCTCCGTGGCACTGTGGGTTAATGTGCTGGACTGCAAAGTCATTTGAATCACAAGGTTGATGATTCAAGCTCACCAGCTGCTCTTTAGAAATCCTATACAGGGTTGCTATGGGCTAAGAACTGACTCAACAGGAGCTCTGGTACTGTACTGATTACAAGTCTTGCTGCTAACCTCAAAGTGAGCAGTTCAAAACTACCAGCCGTTCCTCGGGAGAAAGATGAGGCTTTCTGCTCCTGTAAAGATTTACAGCCTCAGGGTCATTATGAGTCAGAACCGAGTCCACGGCACACCACTTTTCCTTAATACATTTTCCATACAGGTTGGGATGCTGACTGGGGTTAGCCTCCATCCTGCTATGGGATCCTCATTCCTTTCCTCACATCCTCCATCAATTCTGGTTTCATTCAGTTCACGTTCACTGTCAAGCCAATCACTGAGACAGTGAGGGACCAGCCCAAAGAATGTGCCTCTTTGTTCAAGTTCTCTGAAGGACAGACCTACATGGACATGTGCAGTGGATGGGACAATGGGAGAGTGAGTGTCAAAGTCATTTTCCAGGCATGACCAACACACAATTCAGAATTGTGGTCTTTTCTTGAAAGTACAGGGCAAGAGGGCTGGCTCAAAATGTAACACAGGTGCTTCAGAAGTGCTGGTTGTTTCTCAACCGAGGTGTCATAGAGCTTTGTTTTGTCTAGCCTTTTCAAGCTTCATTTTACATATTTGGGTGTGTACAAGGGGTCTTCTAAGTTTGTTGGAAAATTCCACTTTCCACAAACTTTTGGAAGCCCCCATTTTATGGTGTATATGCTCTGACACACAATTTTTAAAGGAGGAATAGCTACCATCGTCTATAATAAGTAGCAAGGATTCAAGAATTGATACGATGCTTGGATCCTACTGGAAAGATCAGAGGCTCCTCAGAAAAAAGGTCTGGCAATCTTCTGAAAACTCAAGTCATTAAAACCCTACAGAGCACGGCAGGTTGCTATAAATTGGGATGACAAATGACTTTTAACAAAGTCATCATCAAAGTCTGCCAGCACCTAGAATGGGATCGACACCCTTTCTTACTGGGCACACCTGTTATCACCCTACTAGGCCCAGGGGAAGGACAGCGTTCTGTTTTGCTCTAATGACTCTCCAAGACGGTAGGGGAAGGACAGCAAAGGAAATCCCCAATGCACAATTCCCACTGCTCTCTTTTATGATGCTTACATTTCTGTCCATTTTAACACCCCATGTGAACGTACCTCAAAGTACGGCCAGTCTGTACTAAGTCTGAAAAGATAATAGCCCTATGAATCCTGGCATCTCTAACAACTACTGCTCCGTTTTACTTCATAGTAAATACACCATTTCCATTCTTCCAAGTTTTATTCAAAAAAAAAAGTCCATGAAGAGAATTATCATCATTACACTAAAGTATCCAAATGAACAAACACAACAGGAACCCAACTCAGTATGTCCTATCTCCTCACTGCACAAGTTTCAACAAGAGTCAAAGCTTTCTCAGTGGCAACGATTCAGACAGATTTTACACTGAAATTGGTGGCCACAGTGAGTTAGAAAATCCCTGATTTTGTCTTCTTCTATTTATCCTTTTCTTTCTGTTCTTTTTCTTTCTTCTCACGCTCAGCTTTAGCTTCCTCCTCCTCATGTTTTTTGATCAACTGTTCCACTTCCTTTTGTTTGAGAACTCTGATGACTGTCTTTCCATTCTCTCTTGTTAGGGTGGCAATTTCCACTACAAACAAACACACATGACTGTTATAAGCAGGTATACTCAGCAAGCAAACCTAATAGGCAATCATAATTTAATCTCTTCACACCACTCTTGTTTTATGTGTAACACAATTCATGGATACTTGAATGGGAACAAAACATCTTAGCTCTTACAATGCTCGGATTGCCATGTTTAGTTAATATCTTCCTTTTCCTTGTCCATCCCAGTCTTATTAGCAGCTGTTTTGACATTCCCTTGGAAAAGGGGGTCCTGGTGGTGCAATGGCTAAGTGCTTGGCTGCTAACTCACAAGTCAGCAGTTCAAACCCACCAGCCACTTCAAGGGAGAAAGAGGAGGCTGGCTGCTTCTGTAGAGTGTGTCTTGGAAACCCTGTGGGTGGGGCAGTTTTACACCTGACAACAACAACAATAGTCACAAGGAGTCAGAATCGTCTGCGTGGCACGTGCTCTAGCTAGCCTGCAGTTGGCTGTTGATCGGGGGAACCACACTTTCCAAGCTGGAATCTCTGAAAGCTCAAGCAGGGTTTTTAACCACAAAAAGGAATTATTTTACAATGATTAAAATTTTTCCTTTTTAAAACAAAGGCACGAAAAGCAGATTCCAATACTATAGTTAAGTGAATTAAAGGGGAAAGAATTTTTTTGTGTCATGAAAAAATTTAGTGCATCCGACTAGAGTCCTGGTGGTATTGTAGGATAAGCACTGGACTGCAATCATGTGCTCCTTGAAAACCCTAAATAGGGTCGTCGCTATGAGTCGGAACAAACGACAGCACTTAACAACAACAACCAGGAACTAAGTTATTTTAAACTACACCAATATTAATTGAAAAAATGTTAGAAATAACTAAAAACAAATTTTTTTTTTGTACCACGAATCCTATCCCCATCTCCTTTCATCAGCCCCGCCCAGACAGATTGGATACTACTCTGTGGAGACTCTACCTTCTTCCGCACCCTCTGGATCTAAGCTCTCTCTTGAAAGCTGGTAAGCCAGTCACTTCTTGCCTTTGTTGTTGTTAAGTGCCGTGGAGTCTGTTCCGACCCACAGTGACCCTGTACAGGGTTTCCAAGGCTGTAAATCTTTATGGGAGCAGAAAGCCTCATCTTTCTCCTGCGGAGCAGCTGGTAGTTTCGAACTGCTGACCTTAAGGTTCACAGCCTGATTCGTAACCACTACGCTACAAGAGTTCCTTTTTTGGGTAGCCAATGTCCAAGTTGCCCATCCCTGTCTACTCTGTGTATTGAGGGGGTGGGAATGATTCTTGCTGTAAAGATTTGTTCCCTCTTTTGAGCTACTGCATCCATAGGTGTAGGTCAAGTTCATCAAATTGTATCAATTACTCTTTTTTTCCCTCTTCTTTCACCTACTAGTTGAGCTCTGATCATCCAGTCATTGAAGCCAGGTCAAGTGGGTATTATCTGCAAGTGTGGGTGTTCTTGTGCATATGCCCTCACTTCTTATCTGCTGGATGCTTCACTCTCCGCTCTAGTCCTCTGTGGCTATGTCACTGACTCTGGGCCCAGGAGTCCCCAGGTCTTGCCAAACTGCTGGCCAACCAGGTCTCCACCCAGGTTCACAGGAGTCTATTGACCGTGGTAGGACTTAGTGCACAGCTTCACTGCTGTTTTTCCCTTACTTCCCCTTATCGGTGACCAACATGGCCACCAGTCAGAGCACGTGTCTGCTTGTGTACTCCCACTGAGTCTCAATGTTGGAAGGGGGTTTGCCCTGAGGGGACCTGACCACTTGCCTTGATGTCTCCTAGGCGGGCAACTTGCTTGTTGTTGTAGTAATCAGTCAGACTGCTGTTATTGTCTTGTAAAAAATGACAATGTTTTTATATGGTCATACAACTTAAACATAAATTAAATGGTCAAGTCTCTTCATCTCACTAAGATCCAGTTTCCTCATTTAGGAGATCGGTGTGTTGTTAAGTGCCATCGAGTTGGTTCCGACCCACAGCCATCCTGTATAGGGTTCCCAAGGAGCAACTGTTGAGCTTGAACTGGCGACCTTAAGATTCAAACTGACTATACAGTCCAGCACATTAATGCACAGCACCACACCAGGACTCCCTAGGAGATCGGTATAATGCCACCTAACTCAATGAACTTAGGTAACATGTTAGAGGCCTAACATAGCAGTTGCTCAATCATATGAATTACCTTTTTCCGCAGAAAGTTTACTAACATCCATGGTCTTATTTAGCACCTTGATAGCTAAAGCAAGCGCTGACTTCAAAGTCATTTCTCCTTCTTTGTAGTCTTGCTTTAACATTGACACAGCTGCCTGTAAAATATCAAGAATTAACAGACAGAATGTCCTGTAAGTTTTGTAGTCTTCAGGACTATGGCTTGGTCAGAATGATGCATGCATTACTACTGGCCCCCTAACCAGTGTATAGTTATGATGGCAGAGAAGCAGACCCAGAAAGGGACCAGCAAGGGGAGAGCTGACACTGTGAGGGGAGGGCCACGGTAGGTAGAATTCACGGTGGAGTCGGGGGTGGGGGTGTCTGTGAACTAGGAAGGGGGAACAATTCATCTTTATTTTCAGAACTTCTCAATGAAAATGAGCATATCCTTATTCTTTCATTATAATTGTAAACAGCAAACCTTTATAGCATTAGGACTACCTGCAACTTTGTCACTAACAGAACTCAGTTTTTCCACATCACACTGAGGTTGTGACAGCCATCTTAAAATACTGTTCAGACTCATCTCTACTTCAGAACTGCAGTCGTTACCAGACCCCCTTACCGGGGTCTTGGAACATCACAAACATACTCACAGCACTATTATTTCCAATGCATGTGGCTTTCCAGCCGCCATAATTCCCACTCGGGTCACTCTGGTAGAGCTGAAAGCCATAGTGTTTATCCCAGCCAATGTACAGTAAGGAAACACCAAAGGGACGTTTTCCTTTAAGAAAGAAAAAAGCAGTCAATCGGATCAAGAGTTTAAATTTAGTGTCATAGTTACCTGAGCTGAGGGAAGGTGACGAGAGCCTATTCTGTGAAGTTAAGCATTCACAAACTGCCTTGGGTCCTGGCTATGATAGATAAGTGCCATCAGAAATTTCGCTTTTGTTCCTGGGACTGGGACAGAGCCAGCGAGAGGCCACCAGAGCTGAGATTCATTATTATGCAAAAACCAATCTGTTTCCAGATTTGGAATGATCATTTGGCCTCTCAATATCCTAGTAACAGAACTCATGGTATTCCACCATGGCAGCTAGTCTATAAAGCAGGGATTTATGAAGTGTTTACTTGTTTAATCACTTTTCATTATCTTAAAATGGTTCAAATTCATTAAACATTTAAACCTTTCTAAATAAAGTTTCTAAGAAATTAGTACCTCCAAACTGTGTATAAGCTTGTTTGATATCACACAGTGCCGTAACCAGCTGCTCACAAGGAATTGGTTCCTGATATTGTAATAAATACCTAGAATTTAAAGAGATTAGCATTATCAGTTTTCTCTGAAACAGACAACAAACAGCCAAAACCAAACCCATGCCATCCAGCTAATTCTGACTCACAGCGATCCTACTGAGCAGAGTAGAACTGCGCCATGGTTTCCAAGGCTGTTAAGTCTCTACTGAAGCAGCATGCCTTATTGTTCTTCCACAGAGCAGCTGATGGGTTTGAACCGCTGACTTTGTGGTTAGCAGTTCAACACTTAGCCCACTACGCCGCCTGGGTTCCTTTAACACACAGACACATTCTAAACAAAACATCATTTGAAAGGAAATGCATGCCATCGGGAACACTAGTAGTTTGAAGAGGGAGGAGGGACCATGACAATACCTTAGTATCCTTACAGGAAGTAACTATTTTACAAATACTTCTGTTTTAAGAAAAACACACTAACTTTCCATTCAGAAGTCCTGGTATGGCAATGTAAGATAGGCACTGGACCACAAGATCGGTTTGAATGACAAGGTCACGGGTTCAAACTCACCAGCTGCTCCTCAGAAACCCTATACAGGGTTGCTGTGAGTCAGAACCAACTCAACAGCACTTCACAACAACAATTTTCAATTGGGGAGAGCAGTAGCTCTATACGATAAGCACTGGACTGCGGACCATTTAAGGTTGACAGTTTGAGCCCACCAGCCACTCCATGGGAGAAAGATGAGGCTTCCTGCTCCCACCAAGAACAGCAGCCTTGGAGATCCTATGCAGGGCCGCTATGAACCGACCCAACAGCACTTTAATAACAGTACCATTCAATTAATAGAGCGCCCTGGTAGCGTAGTGGTTACGAATCAAGCTGCTAACCTCAGGGTCAGCAGTTCGAAACTACCAGCTGTTCTGCAGGAGAAAGACGAGGCTTTCTGCTCCTGTCGAGATTTACAATCTCAGAAACCCTGTACAGGGTCGCTATGGGTCGGAACCGACTCCACAGCACATAACAACAAAAGAAAAACTGAGTTCTCCTTGCTAATATCTAATTGATCTCTCATCACATGTGCTATTCTGACCATACCTTTGAGCAATGAGTCTCAGTTCATTAGTCAGAACGTTAGCATCGGAAGTTATACCCGCCACACTGCAGGCCATGTCCCTTAAAGAAAGAAAGATGGATCAGTAAACGTAAACAGAGGCAATGCTTGAGAGCAGTATTTAAGCACAGATATATCTAAACACCACCAAATTCTATGACTTTTTACGCTCTATTAAGAAGTTCACCATGCTGGCTTCACAGCTGCTACACCCTTTAGACAAGTACTTTCTAAGATATTTTTTATCTTTGTAAGAGACTTTTAGTTTGATATCAATCAACATGAAAAAGAAACAAATGTACTCTTAAAAAACTCTTAATTAGGTGGATGAGGGGACTTCAAAACAGTGTGTGGAAATCTTCCACTATCTTTTAATTCTACTTTGATGCAAACTTCTTGAAGCGCCCCTATATTTATCATCACTGTCCTGTATTAAGGGCAACAGAAGTAACATTCAGGAGGTCAAGTAATCCTGAAGATTCAGCAGGAGTAGAAAAAAAAAAGTTTTTCCAGGCAGAAATATAAAGCCACCAACTTGAGGAGGCATGTGGGCAGGGTGTTTCAAGGAGGCCTAAGAAATCCTGGACTAGGTACATGGTATGGAGTATAGTTTCTTTCTTTGTCCCCTGTCTCTCCAGGGCTGCCCAGCCAACACCTCAAGTTGCAGAGTGGCCCAATAGTGACTCTGTGGCAGGGGTAACACTCTGCAGAGGGCATCAAATGGTCCGTAGACACAGCCTGTACCAGGCCTAGCAAGGAAGCAAAGGCAGTCGGCAAACGCAGCTGTTAGTAGCAAAGTCCTGCTGAAGTGTAACTTATCAGCTGTAAATGAGTCCATTTCAACTCATGATGACCCCGTGTTGTCAGAGAACTGTACTCCACGGTCTTCAATGGCTGATTTTTGAAGTAGATTGCTGAGGCTTTCTGCTGGGGAGTCTCTGGGCAGACTCAAATTTCCAACTGTTCAGCTAGCAGCAACAACTGTTTGCACCACCACTATGAAGTGCAAACTGTTCCCAGACCTCAAGGAAGCCCATTCTTTGGTAAGACGCGGTATAACTCAACTCAATTCCTTAGTAGGGATTCTAAACAAGATTGAATCAGGGTTTTAAGTTGGTTCATTCTGGTTTAATTAATCCCTTGCTTCTGATACACTGAATCCGAATCGACATTTTAACAACATCTCTAAGAACCACCTGGGGATCTTGTTAAAATGTAGATTCTGACTCAGTATATCTGGGGTTGATGCCCTGCAACACTGGACGAGGTGCCATGCCCTTCTCTTCCTTTATTCAACTGTCACCGCCATTCTAGGAGGCTCTGAGAAGTTAGTAATGGATAGAAGGTTACACAGTCCATGTGGGTGGTGCCTGGATTTGAACCCCAAGCTACCTAAGTCAGTGTTCTTATCACTATACAATGCTGCTTCTCCACTAAGTGCTTGGTCCTAAACCTGAAATGAGCAACATGAGGTCCTTAAGTGAGACATGTTATAACGCTCTTCCCAGAGATCTCACTTACTCATTGAGCTTATAAATTTTTTCAGAAAAAAAGACTTCATCAAGAAGCTTGTGGATGTTGCGCCTCTCCGCTGCAAGCAAAACACCATCATTTGCTAAAATTCCCAGACAGGTGCCTGCATGTCCAATGGCTTCCATGGCATATTCAACTTGGTACAGGCGACCTGTATAACGTAAGCATAGGAGACAGACTGTGTGCTCTTGCCTCACTGGTTACTTACAGCTCTAAGCGAAATCAACAATGACAATGGCAAGCTATACATGAGAGACCCACTTTTAGTCTGCCATGAGGCATCCAATCAACCTGGTGACCAGACTTAATTCAAAGTACAGAAAAGATGAACAACTTAACAACTACAAAAAGAAGTGGAGATTTTTTTTTTTTCATTTCCTAAAAACCTAACACTTTAAAAAATAGTTTATTTAAGACCAATTAAACGATTTCTATTTACCTTCTGGAGAAAATATAGTGGTCCTGGAGTCATATCTTCGAGACTGCAAAGGAAAAACATCTAAGTGATTCCTACTCCTGGAAGTCAGCATGTCCCTGCAAGCCCACAAATCACACTTGAAGCTTCTCATACTCAGGAGTCTGAGTATAAACAGTCAGGCACACCTTGTTTTATTGCTTTGTCTTACTGTGCTTCACAGGCACTACATGTTTTACACACGGACGGTTTGTGGCCACCCTGCACTGAGCAAGGCTACTGGTGTAACTTTTCTAACTTCATGTACTCATTTTGTGTTGGCATGTTACCTTTTGGTAATTCTCACAGTATTTCAAATTTTTTCATAATGCAACTACACACAGACTACACTACAGTGTAAACAAAACTTCCATAACAACACTGTATGGTTTCTGAGGCTGTAAACTGTTATGGAAGCAGAAAACTTCATCTTTCTCCTAAAGAGTAGTTGTGTATTTGAAGTACCAACTGTATGGTCAGCAGTCTAATGTTTATCCTATAGTGCCACCATTAGTAAACCAGTGATTCACTTCACTGCAATATATGCTTTACTGCAGTGGTCTAGACCGAACCTGCAGTGTCTCTGAGGTATGCCTGTATTTGAAGTCCTGGTGTTGATTGACCTTAGGTTAGGATAAGCACTTAACCTAAATTCAGTTTGAACAGCAAGGTCAGCGGTTCAAACTCACCAGCTACTCCTCAAAAACACTATATAGGGTCATGAGTGGGAACTCAATCAAAGGCACTTAACAAGAACAACATGCCTGTATTATCACACCACAGCTTACTGGTATATGCATTAACTCACCATGTTTCCTGAATTTTATATAATTCCTGTAAAAAGAAAATATGATCATGAAAATGAAATTTATAATCTAAGAAGCATTTTCTGACTTAAAAAAAAAAAAAAATAGGTCTGCTCCCTTCTCAGCCAAGGTTTACTATGCACCTGGTAAGTGTCAGGCACTATGCTAGATGCTTGAATACCAAGTGGGTAACCTTAAAGAGGTACAGGTAAAGGGGCAGACAAAGACAGTTACAAAGCTGTGTGGAAGGTAGGGGCAAAAAGTGCGATGGAGAAAGCAAACTAAATCTAATCTGAAAAATGGATACAGAAAATGAGTCTAAATTAGGAGCGATGGGAGAAGCAGAAACAAGGTTGAGCACTCGCAGGTCTAAGAGAAAAAACAAGAAAATGGGAGGGAAAAGGCAAAGGAAAGCATGAGCTATGGATAGGCAAGAGGCAAAATGCTGAGTTTTCAAAGAGATGCTGTTGTTGTTGTTGTTTGGTGCCATCGAGTCGGTACCGACCCATAGCGACCTTATGCATAGCAGAATGAAAAGATGCTAGAGAACGAAATATGTATTCAAATCATGCAGAGCCTTGAATGCCAGGTGAAGCGGCTTCGGTTTTCCCAAGAGTGACACCGAACCAATGAGAGTCAAGGTTGGCATCATTACCATTCATGCCAAAACGGGCCCCGGGACTTGGTTGGAAAACTGAGCCTTCACACTGCAAAGTCCACATTCCCAAATACTAGAATATCTAGAATTACAAATGGACCAGTAAGCAGGAAAAATGCGATACACGGCCCGTGGGTTTAAGTAAAACCTTTGAACTTTATCCATTTGCTAATGAGGTTTCACCGAATGATTGTAAGGGCCACAGGAACTGATGTACGTTTTGGAAAGTTAGGTATGCAATGTACGATCACTCTAGCAGGGTAGCCAGATTCAGAGCATTGCAATAGACAAGGCGAAAGGTTAAAGGATAAGGAAGCCGGGAGGGCAGAGACAGAGACCTGCCCAAGGTTTCAGAATCGCGCGGAATCACAACTTTCTAGACTTCCACACCCGAAGCCTGACACAGGACGACTTTAAGTTCACCGCCACCTCCAGAAGCGTTAAATTTCCAGTACAGGATTCAAGGGGCAATAGTTTCCTTACTCCTTGGTCCAGCCCACCACTCCCCAGCGCCCGAGCCGCTAGATCTTCCCGGCCCCGGTTCAGGCTACGCACAGGGGAGCCCGACGGTGGCCGGCCGGAGCCAAGTTCCGGCAGCCAGTCCGTCACCGAGGCCGGTGCAGAGTCATCATGCCCGCGGTTTCTTGACTGTGCCTGCAGGCCCAGTTCGGGTCTGAGTGGACGTTCACAACCCCCGCTCACGAAGAGAGTAGCCAAACTCCCGCGGGTCCCCAGGGGGGCAAAGGCTCACCAAAGTGAAGACACTGAAGAGTCAAGATCTACACAGAGCACGTTACTCTAGGGGAAGAAAACCACCACCGCTTCCCGAGTATCCGCTGCTAATATGGCCCCCGCGCGTGCGTAGAACCTTCCGGGGGGGCGGGGCAGCCGAGGACAAGGAAGTTCTCCCGGGGGCGGAGGGCGAGCCGGTTACCCTCCTGGAAGTTGGGACTTGGGGTGCGTAATCGCAGGTTGGGCTTCAGTAGGTGAAGGAGTTTCTTTGCGGTGGAGAAGAGGGCGGGAAGGCCCTCACCAAAGAGAAGGTGGAATTGTAGCTAATTCATTTCTCCCATGCCTTGAGCTTTACTTTTACTTTCATTTTCTCTTTCATCACTCAGCAATCCGTGCCGTGCTTTTTAGGAAGTGTGGCCAGACCTGCTGACTGATGACTATTCCTGCTCTGTTTCCAACAATGGTTCTGATCCCATCAGACTTTGCCCTTCATCCTGCCTCTTCTTGTTTACCTTCCTGAAGCTGGCTCCCACTTTAATTGTTGATACATGCATTTTTGGTCACACAAATCCCATTACAATGCAGAGCACACTCCTCTGTTTTGCACCTAGTCAGATAGATTTTCCACAGTCTAGTTAAAGGAAAGGTGGTGGTGTGCCATGGAGTCGGTTCCGACTCATAGCGACCCTCTACAGGGTTTCCGAGGCTGTAAATCTTTACGGGAGCAGAACGCCTCATCTTTCTCCCGTGAAACAGCTGAACTGCTGACCTTGAGGTTAGCAGCCCAACTTGTAACCACTACGGTACTGGTGTGGCGCTGTGGCCTAATGTGTCAGACTGCAAAGTTGTTTGAACTGCAATGTCAGTGGTTCACATTCACCAGCTGCTCCTTGGAAACTCTATACACTGTCGCTAGGGGTCAGTCTACACCAGGGCACTTACCAATAACAACAGTTAAAGGAATCCTGTTGTTGTTAGTAAGTACCATGGAGTTGGTTCTGACTCATAATGACCCTGCACAAGGGTTTCTGAGGCTCTAAATCTCTACAGGAGCAGAAAACCTCATCTTTCTAACACAGAACAGCTGGTAGTTTTGAATGGCCAGCCATGAGGTTAGCAGCCCGATTTCGTAATCACTACGCTAATAGAGCTCCTTTTACCTGTTGTTGTTAAGTCGCTATGGGTTCCGACCCATAGCGATCCTGGATAGGGTTTCTGAGGAGCAGCTGGTGAGCTTGAAGAGCACTTCTTCCAAAATGGATCTGTTGGTTCTTTTGGCAGTGTATGGCACTTTCAATATTCTCCAACACCATAATTCAAAAGCATCAATTCTTCTATGGTCTCCTTATTCACTGTGTAGGTTTCCCATGCATACAAGGTTATTAAAAATACCATGGCTTAGATCAGGCGCACCATAGTCCTCAAACTGACAACTTTGCTCTTCAACACTTTACAAAGGTTTTGTGCAGCAGATTTGCCTAATGCAATATGTCGTTTGATTTCTTGACTGCTGCTTCTATAAGTGTTGATAGTTGATCCAAGAAGAATGAAGTCCTTGACAACTTCACTCTTTTCTCCATTGGTAAGAATGTTGTTTATTGGTCCAGTGGTGAGGATTTTTGTTTTCTTGACATTCAGATGTAATCCATACTGAAGGCTGTGCTCTTTGATCTTTATCAGTAAATGTTTTAAGTCCTCTTCACTTTGAGCAAGCAAGATTGTATCATCTGCATATGGCAGGTTGTTAATGAGTCTTCCTCCAATCCTGATACCACGTTTTCTTCATAGAACCCAGCTTCTCGGATTATTTGCTCAGCATACAGGTTGAATAACTGGTGAAAGAATACAACCCTGTCACACACCTTTCTTAATTTTAAACCACTCAGTGTTCCCATGTTCTGTTTGAACAACTGCCTCTTGGTACAGATAGATTCCTCATGAGCACAATTAAGTGTTCTGGAATACTCATACATCGCAATGTTGTCCATAGCTAGTCATGATCCATACAATCAAAAGCCTTTGCGTAGTCAATAAAGCACAGGTAAACATCTCTGTGACAGTCTCTGTGATAGCCAAGATCCATCGGACATCAGCAATGACATCCCTCATTCCACGGCCTCTTCTGAATCCAGCTTAAACCTCTGAAAGTTCTCTGTCAATGTATGCTTGTAACCATTTCTGTATTACCTTTAGCAAAACTTTACTCGCATGGGAAATTTTAAAGAGATTGTCCGATGATTTCCACATTCCGTTGGGTCACCTCTCTTTGGAATGGGCACAAATACGGATCTCTTCCAATCAGTTGGCCAGATAGTCGTCTTCCAAATTTCTTGGAATAGAAAGTGAGTGCCTCCAGTGCTGACTCCTACTAGGGTCAGAATGGGCCAGCCCAGATACATGAAGAAGGGACCCCAGAAGAGTTGGAAGTAGAGCACATTCTTTGGACCTGAGGTCCCTGTGCTGGGAATCTCCTAGATTCAGGAGACAGTTGTAACACTGGGGAAGGCATGAGATGATGAGACGCAATAGACAAACAGCAGCAGCAGTACCAGGAAACCAGACAAGATGGGGCAGTGGGCTTTGTGGCTCTCTGAGCAAAGAGGCTAAAGTGGACAAGCTGACCATGGAGCAAGAGAGTCGAGAGGCTTTGGGCAAGAGGCTGGCTAGAGAAGTAGGGTGTCTGTGGGTACTTATTGGCAGAGCTAAAAGAGCTTTGTAACATGTGGCTGAGCAGGATACAGGCCAGGCCAAGGGCCAAGAGAGAAGTTCTGTTTTGAGCGCCCAAGAGGAGCCCTACCTGGCCAAGAGGAAGTGAGAGAGCTGTCCTGTGCTGAAGGATCACTGCCTATGTGCTTTTCTGATCCCAAGTTGTAACCTGGTACCTCCCTGATGAACCCTGTAATTGTATTGTTAGTTCTGTGTGGCCATTGCAACATATTATCAAACCCCACAGCGAGGTAGAGAGTCTTGTGGTGTCAGAATTTGTAAAAAAGTTGGTGAGTGGCAGTGTGTTTGACCCTCACTCCATACAAATTAGCCTTGGTCTGATGTTCATCTTGATTCTGTCCTCTCCTTTGTGAAGTCAGGTAAGGAAGTCTGACAACAATGCACATTTTTTTTTCCCCCTTTAAACAACTACTTACCATTGTGTTTATTTCTTTGGGCTAGAAGATTGATGGTCTGGGTTAGAATATAGTCATTTCTTCACAATCTCCTCCAGGCAGAGGCTCAGAGGATAGGGACTTTGCCTTCTTCATATTGGGTGCAAAAGAAAAAAACCAGAGGCTCTGGGCTTGAGCACTGGCCTGTAAAAAGGTGACCTAGCAATATGTTGTTTTGTAGTCTTGCCTGTCATCCCTGCTTCCCAAACACACAGGGAGGTGAGCCAAGGCAGAGAGGCAAAGGGCCACATCCAGACAGGATACTCTGAAAGCATCCTCAGAAGGATTGTAAATTATAACATCCCTGAGGACCCTTGCCACCTTACTTCATCCTTTAGAATTCAGCAATGAGTTTTAAATGAGAAGTACCATTAATGAGTTTTAAATGAGAAGTACCATTTCTTAGTTGAAAATAAATCAGTTGAGGAAATAAGAATGAGCCTGCCAAGTTAGGATGACAGAGTAGTTCAGACTGGCCAGAACGGAGGAAACAGGCATTTGAGGCCAAATTGTAGAGCGCCTTCAATGTCAGAATTTTCTATAGGTAATGGGAAGATTGTTTGTTTTTGTCAGGTGCCATCCAGTTGATATGAACTTGTAGTGACCTTATGCACAACAGCATGAAACACTGCCTGGTCCTGTGCCAACACTGATGTCACAATCACTGTTATGCTTGAGTCCAATGCTACTGCCACTGTGCCAATCCATCTTGTTGAGGATCTTCCTCTTTTTCACTGACCCTCCACTCTACCATTCATGAATGTGCCTCTCTATTAACTGGTCCCTCATAATATGTCTGAAGTATGAGAGATCAAGTCTGGACATCCTTGCTTCTAAGTAGCACTCTGATTGTACTTCTTCCAACACAGATTGATTTGTTCTTTTGGTGGTCCAGAATACACTTAATATTCTCCTCCAGCATCATAACTCAAATGCATTCGTTCTAACGTCTTCTTTATTCAGTATCCAACTTTCAGTGCAAATGAGGTTATTGAAAATTCCATGGTTTGGATCAGGTGCAGTACATTGCTTGATTTATTGACTGCTGCTTTCATGATTGTTGATAGTGGATCCAAGCAAAATGAAGTC
>NW_006408674.1:234908-236707 GCF_000296735.1 Chrysochloris asiatica
AATCCAGCTTGAACCTCTGGAAGTCCTCTGTCAATGTATGGTTGCAGCTGTTTTTGGCTTACCTTTAGTAAAACTTTACTTGCATGGGATATCAATGATACTGTCCGACAATTTCCGCATTCCCCTGGGTCACCTCTCTTTGGAACGGGCACAAATATGGATCTCTTCCAGTCAGTTGTCCAGATGATGAGTGAGTGCCTCCACTGCCACATCAGTTTGTTGAAAATTTTCAATTTGTATTCCATCAATTCCCAGAGCCTTGATCTTTGCCAATGCCTTCATTGCACCTTGGACTTGTTTCTTTAGCATCATTGGCACTTGATCATGTGCTACCTCTTGAAATGGTTAAGCATTGACCATCTCTTTTTGGTACTGTGACTCTGTGTATCCCTTCCATCTTCCTTTGATGCTTTCAGCATCATTCAATATTTTGCACACAGAATCTATTAATATTGAAAGTCAAGGCTTAAATTTTTTCTTCAATTCAGCTTGAAAAATGCTGAGTGAGTTCTTCCCTTTTGCTTTTCAAACTGCAGGTCTTTGCACATTTCATTACAATATTTGACTTTGTCTTCTTTTTTTTTTTTTTTAATGATTTATTGTGAATTATGTGATAGTTTACATGGGAGAACATTAGTTTTACATTCATTCTATCGTACATCGTCTCATTGCCGTGGTTACAATCCCCTCCATGCAATCCTTCCCCCGTGCCCCCCAGGTCTTCAGCACACAGTAGCTCTTCCTCTCTGGGTCCAAAGTCTCCAGCTGCTCCATCGCTCCACGTCATCATCTCTGGCTCCATTTCAGGCATCAGTGTTTCTCTGGGTAGGGTCCCGCTCTCTGCTCTTCTCCCTTGATGGTCCTCGGGACCTCTGCTCCCAGACTGAAATGACTTTGTCTTCTTGAGCTGACCTTTCAAATTTTCTATTCAGCTCTTTTACCTCCTTATTTCTTCCATTTGCTTTAGCATCTCTACACTGGAAAGCAAGATTCAGAATCTCTTCTGACATGCATTTTGGTCTTCTCCTTCTTTCTTATCTTCTCAATGACCTTTTTCTCTATTCCTGTATGATGTTCTTGATGTCATCTCACAACTCTTCTAGTCTTCTGTTGTTGTTGTTGTTAAGTGCCGTCGAGTCGATTCCGACCCATAGCGACCCAGTAGAGGGTTCCCAAGGAGCAGCTGGTGAGATTGAACCACCGACCTTGCAGTTCAAATGACTTTGCAGTCTGACACATTAGCCCACAGCGCCACACCAGGACTCCTGTCTTCTGTAGTTAGTGTCTAATTCATCAAATCTGTTCTTGAAATGATCTCTTAATTCAGGTGGGATATGTTCAAGGTCATATTTTGACTCTCATGGACATGTTTTAATTTTTCTCAACTTCAGACTGAACTTGGTAGTCTTCCCCTGGCCTTGTTTTGACTGATGATATGGAGCTTTTTCACCATGTCTTTCCATGGATGCAGTCAATTTGATTTCTGGTATTCCATCTGCTGAGGACGGTGTGTATAACTGTATTTTATGTTGTTAAAAAAAGGTATTTGCAAGGAAGAAGTCATTGGTCTTGCAAAATTCTATCATGAGATTTCCAGCATTGTTTCTATCACCAAGGCCATATTTTCCAACTAATGATCCTCCCTCTGTTTCCAACCTTTGCATTCAAATCACCTATAAACTGGTAGCATAGTGGTTATGAATCGGGCTGCAAACCGCAAGGTCAGTAGTTCGAAACTACCAGCTGTTCCACGGGAGAAAGATGAGGCTTTCTGCTCCCGTAAAGATTTACAGCCTCGG
>NW_006408674.1:238097-252279 GCF_000296735.1 Chrysochloris asiatica
TTTTTTTTTTAAATCTCAGGTAAAGGAAGGCAAAGTGATAACTCTTAAAATAATAATAAAGCTTTGAACCGTGCCATTGCTGAATACATTGTATAGAAGGCTAAACAAAGAATAGCCCTGCAAAGATGGCAAGATGAACTCAACTGAAGAAAGAATCATAAAGGAAGGTTATTTGTTGAAAATACTGGTTACTTAGAGGGCCCGCCTTCTGACTTCTACTTCATTAATGAATACATACCAGCTCCTGGAATCAGTTTAGTAAATGAAGTTACCTTTGGTTGTTCATGCACAGATTGTTTCTTTGAAAAATGTCCTGCTGAAGCCGGAGTGCTTTGGCCTTATAATAAAAACCAACAAATTAAAATCCCACCTGGTACCCCCAACTATGAATGCAACACAAGGTGCCAGGAGTGGACCTGATTGTCCAAAATACGAAAAGACACAATATTTATTCCAAACAAGTGATGGCTGTGGCTAGGGTTTAAAAATGCTCATGAAGGTAAAAAGAATGAGTTTTGTCATGGAATATGTTGGAGAGGTAATCACAACTGAAGAAGCTGAAAGACAGGGCCAGTTACATGATAACAAAGGAATCACGTATCTCTTTGTTCTAGGCACAGATGAATTCTCAGTAGATGCAGTTTGATGTGGAAATAGATCTCATTTCATGAATCATAATTGCAACCCAAATTTTTAAGTGTTCAATGTTTTCATTGATAACCTCAATACTCTTCTTCCTTGAATGGCATTGCTTTCCACAAGAACCATAAATCCGAGAAGAGCTGACTTTTGATTATCAAGTAAAAGGTTTGGGAGACATACCTTCAGATTCTGTTAACCATAGCCCAGCCAAAAAGAGGATCACAACTGTATGCAAATGTGGAGCTCTGATTCACCAAGTTTACCTCAAGTTAATTTTCAGAAAATTGAACTGATGGTAATTTTTGTTTTGTTTTTTCTAATGTTGACAATTTTTAAAAAATAATAGACATTTGGGGATTTTTTTTCATAATATCAAGACTGTTGTTGTTAGGTGCCATCGAGTCGGTACCGACTCATAGCAACCCTATGCGCAACAGAACGAAACACTGCCCGGTCCTGGGCCAACCTCAGTATTGTTGCCATGCTTGATTACTCCCATGTTAATTTATAATGCATAATTCTAGTTTCAAATACATTGCTGAGGTTTTTGAAGAGAGGGCCACAAGGTCAAGTAGACTCATTTGAATTGTACTGTACGTATCTAGTAGGTGGATGCCAGACATGTAAGGGAACTATCTACAGATCAACATATTCAAGAAGTCTGTGAATAGAAACATGCCCCCTCCAGGGCAGGGTAAAGGCAAAACTGGTAATGCATCAGTTGCCAAGATCAAGTATTTAATTTGCCATACACCTTGAAGAAATGGGTAATTCAATTTGGACATATATACAAGTTCTATTTTTGTTATATTGTCATTCCTGCTTACCTACTTTATACTTGCTGTACTTGTATTTGGGGACAACTAAGTGATAAACAAATTTGATACTCAGTTTTCTACTTTTATCATTAAAACATTGGTATAATGATAAAAGGCATAAAATTAAATGTAAAAAAATAATAGCTTGATTTCTTATTTTGAAACAATCTGTATTTTTATGGAGGGCTATTTGACATTTGGCTGATCTAGTGGCTCTTTTTTTAAAAAAATTTTATTGTGAATTGACTGATAGTTTACATGGAAGAACATTGGTTTTACACTCATCATTTCATTGCAATGATTATAATCCCTTCTGTGTATCATCATTCAACAGTATTTGTTCCCATTCCCTCCGTTTTTTGTGTTATTTTGGGGGGTGCGGGGGATTTTAACACAAAAACACTCAGGAGTATATTATAATCATTTAAACAATCAAAGGGCACATTCTGCAAGCCTGCCTCCTGGCCGCGCACAGTCTTTCTCTTTCCATGAGTCTAGAGTCCTCAACTGCTCTCTCTCTTCATGTCCTCATCTCTGCCTCCATCTCCGATAATGCTGCTTCTCTGGATAGGGCGTCACGTCTTGCTCATGTTCTTCTCTCTTGATGGTCCTAGGTTCCTTTGTTCCTGGAATGCAAGATTAACTATTCCCCCCTTTATGTTATAAAACTTGTACCTTTACAGTTGTGACAATCGCAATTAGTCATGATAGTAATTACTCACTATTGATTCATAAGAATCTTGTCCCCATCTCCTTTCACCAGATCCATCTAGACAAAATGAAAACTATTCAGTGGGGTTTCTACCTTTCCCTGCACTCTGAAACTAAACTCCCTCTTGGAAACTTGGAAGCCAGTACAAGTTTTCATGAGGGAGTGAAACAAATGTCTTTTGTACTTTCATAGCCCCTGCCATTTTAGGTAACCAATGTCTAAGTTGCTCATCCCCATCAACCCTGTGTACAGAGGGGATATGTTTAATCCTTTATATGAAGACTCCTTCCCTCTCAGTTGGTATTTTGAGCTACTACATCTGTAAGTATAGGTCAAATTCATCAAATTGTAGCAATTTACACTTGTTTTCTTTATCAAAAATTTTAATCTTCTTCTAGTCAAGTTGTGATTAAGCCATTGAAGCTAAGTCAAATGAGTATTACCTGCAAGTTTGGGTGTTCTTGTGCATCTTCCCTCACTTTATATCAGCTGGATGCTTCACCCTCAGCTCTAGCCCTCCGTGGCTATGTCCTTGTCCATGGGCTCAGGAGTCCCCACGTCTCACCACACTTCGGACCAACCAGCCCTTCCTCTTCTCTCTCTCATCTCCAGGTTGACGTGGGTCTATAGAACATGGTCAAACTCAGCCCATATCTTCATTGCTGCTTTTCCCCCATTTCCACTCACCAGTAGACCAGCGTGGTTACCAGCAAGCTTATTTGCCTTCTCTTGTGATCCCTTTGATTTTCAGTCTTAGAGGGCGGTTGTCCTGAAGGGAGTTGATTGCTTGCCTAGATGGGTCCTCAGCGAACAACTTGCTTGTCCTTGTAGTAGCCAACTGATCTAGTAGTTTTTACAGAAATCTCCAAAAAGCCTTTCCTAAAAGGCCAGTATACCTAATCATTATACTTTTTTAGTAAAGATGAGGCAGTGGGACCAGGTGGGCGTTATGGAGTGCTAGTCAAGGGAGTTGGAGCATTTTAAGGACCCCCTTAAAACATGAATTAGGATATCCATGTTGAGTACCTTTGGTCTAAACACTACAACAAAAGATGCCTGTGGACAGCTGTAACTAGTGATAATATATCACACAAGACATTAACATTACAGCTTTCTTACAATCTCTTAAAAAGTCATCTATATTTGAACTGACACTTGTCTTATATATGAATTTTTTAAAATGTGACAAAGCTAAACTCAGGTTGGCCAAAAGTAGCTTTTGGTGTGCCTGAATTATGAGCTCATTTATGAGTTGAAATCAAAGACTGAAATAGAATATGTTGGTTTTTGTTTTCTCCTGCATCCTAAAGCCTCAATTGGGAAAAGTTATGTTTCCATCTCCTCCTGATTCTGGGATTCCTAATCATGGTGTCCAGTAAGAAGATAAATGCTGCAAATAAATTTAGCTATCAATAGTTGGAGTCCTGGTGTGGCGCTGTGGGCTAATACGTCAGACTGCAAAGGTGTTTGAACTGCAAGGTTGGTGGTTCAAGCTCACCAGCTGCTCCTTGGAAACCCTATACAGGGTTGCTATGGGTCGGAATTGACTTGACAGCACTTAACAACATTCCTAATTAAGTTTTATCTAAGTTCATCCCTTTAAGCCCTTTGCTGTTGTTAAGTGCCATCGAGTCTTTTCTGACCCATAGCAACCCTGTATAGGGTTTCCAAGGAGCAGCTGGTGAGCTTGAACCACTGGCCTTGCAGTTCAAACGACTTTGCAGTCAGTGTGACGCATTAGCCCACAACGTCACAACTAAAATATCAATTTGGGTACAACTGAACTGACTTCAAGATTGTATCCCTTCAAATATTTTCTTAACCCTTAATCTTTTTTTGGAAGAAGCTACACTTTATTCACTATATTGTCATTCCATAACTTTACTCTTATGGAATAAATGGACATGTTCAGAGTCTCAATAGGTCTGCTAACTAAAATTTCAGAAGTCTGAAGGCAAAATCGATTTTGAATGCCATTTCTTCTGGTTCCTGTAGGAATTACCGAAGTGGTATTGGTGCTAAGGAAGAGCTGAAGATTTATGAGTTGGTACTAACAACCTTGGAAACCCTGTACAGGGTCGCTATGAGTTGGTTCCAACTCCATGGCACATAACCACCACCACCACCACCACTTAACAACTCAGTTGTCAAGCTTCCTTCAAATTATGATTTCCAAGGGCCTAAAGGTGGAATCTTACCATTCTTTAAAAAAAGTCTTTTTTACTGTCTAGTTATTTGATCTTGTTTATTTCCTATGTGTTAAAAAATGGAAAACTGGAGGACAAAGGGAAAAAAGACTATTCCCAGAAAACCTGTAATTTTGTTCTGTGCTTGTTAATAGAAATTTAATGGGCCTTTGAGACTTTTAAGAGCCTTTGTTACCCTCAGGTTATTAAAGACTGGACGTGAACAATAAAATAGTAGCAACTTTTTAAATAAAGCTGTTAGGAGCTTTATTATTTCAAGCCAACATTTAGCTTCTTGAATTATTTGAAGTTGTCAGAATTTTGTGATTTCAAATACAAAGAAAACATGCAAGGGTAATATTTAGATGGTTTAAAGTGTGAGTGAATCCACTGTACAAGTTGTATCAGTGCCATGGTGTTCAGCATCTATATTAAGGGATTGTGATACACAGTTGGTGATCTCAGGGGGGTTTCCTCCATGTGTACAAAATACATCAACTGCACTGATCTTTTCTTACAGCTCAACAGTCTGAGTGAAAAGTTTTGGTCCATTTTTCTGATCTTCGTATTCCTGAATGGTCAAGCGAAACAAAAATCATACAGATCTGAAGCATTTTAAGTGCTTTCATATGACTGTGTGTGTGTTGGGGAGGAAATGTGGAGAGGAAGGTAGTACGGGACTCTATGGTGTGAAAAACATGGTCTCTATCAGAGAGCTCTAGGAGTCCTGGTATGGTACTACAGGATAATGTGCTGGACCACAGTGTCAGTTTGAGCCACAGTGTTGATGGTTCAAACCTGCCAGCCACTCCTTGGAAACCCTACACAAGGTTGCTATGAATCGGAACTGACTCAACAGCACTTAACAACAACAATCGGAGAGCTCTGGCTTAAAAGCTGGCTCTCTTTGAGCGAATTACTTCAACTTGTTAAGCCTTTATTTGCTCATCTGGAAATAGGGATTTGTTGTTGACGATTAAATGACATAATGCAAGTGAAGTACTTGTTGTTAAGTGCCGTCGAGTTGGTTTCGACCCATAGCGACCCTGCAGAGGGTTTCCAAGGAGTGACTGGTGTGCTTGAACCACCAACCTTGCAGTTCAAACTGACTTTGCAGCTTAGTACATTAACCCACAGCACCACACCAGCTTAGTGGCCAATAAATGTTGACTTTTATTATATAGTATTAGAAATTTAGTAAGGCAGGAATTGTTACCAAAATTTATATGATTCTGCAAATTTAGGAATCTACAATTATATGATTCAAAGAATCAACAGGGCTCACTGATTCAATATGAGAGGAGCAAGTGAAAATTACTGTACTATTTTAAGTTTGGGTGGCCTGGGATATGGTTCATTGATTATGAATTCATGTAAGTAAATATTGAGTCCTATGTACTAATAAAGCACTTTTCATCATTAGGCAATCCTCACAGATAACTCTGAGATAGATATTGCTGTTACTCTACAGCGAGAAAGAAACTAGAAGAGTTACAAATGGTGCCACTGAAAGATAAAAGAAACTTTAAAAAGAGACCTCATTTGGTCAGGGAAAAGAGAGATGAAGAGAGAAAATATCAATGTCTCTCCAGAGCTATTGAAAGGGATTACGCCCAAGAGAGTGTTGGAATGAGCAGCATTGTAGAGTTGAGTCATTTGTACAGAATGGATAGTCAAAGCCAGAAGACTGAATCACATGTGGGAGACAGGATGAGAAATCAGTACAGGGAATACTGTAGCCTCATTTAAGTATATGATGAGTTTAACAAAATACTACATATTCCTATCAAAAGAAATAGTATTTACAATTTTAAAAATCTACTTGAGGATTTCTTTATATCAATCTATAAACTAACCATTTTATTTAGATACCTAACGATTTAGTAGTTTTTGTTTAAACATCTTTATTTGCTTCCTTGCAGTTCCAGAATGGTGTCTTTTAGGTTCTCTCTCTGGCACCCTCTTTATCTGGGGTTTTATTATCTTCTTAAGCAAGTTAAAACCTTTTCTTTTATGAATGTGATGCACGTTCCTCCCGAAGATGTGTGTGTCTTATCATTTTGAGCCTTTCTTCTAACATACAGCCTTTCTGCAAATATTTTTAAAGAACCATTTGTGGGAAAGACACTCTACTAAGTGTGAGAAGAAGGCGAAGGAGTGGGGAGACAAAAATAAATTTTGCATAATCTCTGCCCTCAAATTAGCTAGAGGGTAACTATACAACTATCATCCATCATACAAAGTAGCGTGTCATAAGGAAATGCAATGGGTCTTTTAAGAAAGGAGAGATTTAAGCAATGTGTCTGTTAGCTAGGTCTGTATGTTATATTTAAAATATGTGTGTGTGCATGTGCATGCTTTCCAGAGTTTAAAAAAGTCATTGATCTCAGGGCTAGAATGTACCGCGAAAGATGATTTGATTAAAAATTTTAGCATTATGCATATTTTATACAGAAGGCAAGTGCGACCCACAGGAAGGCACACTTGCTCATGTAGTGCTTTCTTCAGTTTAAAGCCTGGTCATGAGATTGCTTGAAGGCCTTCGTGGTTTCATATGCGAAGTCATGTTCAGAACTTATCAGTTCCATCAGTGTGGGGAAATCTTTCATAAAACTTAAGTTTGATCGTACTGGGTTTTTGATGATTGAAGTTAACACTGAACTAACTAGTCACGAGGAGATCCCAGACTCATAGGACTTGGCCGTTTCAAACCAGATTTCCTCTACAGCTTTCTGGCCCAGGTGAAACATGGTCTGCAGGTGCTTCCAGCCAGTCTTTGCAGTAATCATGAGGTAGTCTCTGTTCTCCGGGTGTAGCTGGCAAGAGTGTGCAGCCATGACAAGCGACTGACAAAAGCGACCGCACACCAGCAGGAAGAGAGCCCCCCTCTCTACAGCTGTCAGGGGGATGATGCTTTCAAAGCCTGCAAGGACATGACCTCCCACTTGTATGGGAGTCTTGCTTTCTATCATCATGTACATGATAGTAATGGCCACTTCAAACACATAGTAGCCATAGCTCATGTCATCAAAGTCTAAGATCCCAGACACCTGGTAGGCAGCATCCCCACAGGCTGAATTGCTGGGCTCGACTAAGATGTTGTGGTCATTAAGATCTCCATGATTGACACCTGAAAGGAGAAGAAGCAAGCCACGTCACAACAGTGCCTGATCACCGTGGCTCATTTCTTTGTCAGCCCAGGGTGTTGACAGATAAGCATTGGACTGCTGACCACAAAGTCGGCAGTTCAAATCCACCACCACTTCACGGGTGGGGGAAAGATGAGGTTGTCTGCTCCCGTAAAAATTTACAGCCTTGGAAACCCCATACAGGGTCGCTATGAGTTAGAACCGACTTGATGGCAGTGGGTTTAGTTTTGGGTTAAGATCCAAAGTAATAATTAAAAAAAAGAAGTTAAAAAAAAAAAAAAATCCAAGGAAAATAAAAATAAAGGCAAGGGCAAAAATGTAGTCATGGTGTTAAAACCTGAATGCAAGTTCTGTAGGGAGGAAACCCATGGCTGTAGAGTCAATGCTGATTCCTAGAGACCCTATTGGACAGAGAAGACCTCCATAGGGTTTCGAAGCTGTAAATGGAAGCAGACTGTTGGAGGGTTCAAACTGCTGGCTTTTCCGTTAGCAGTGCAAAGCTTAACCCATTGCACCACCAGGGCTCCTTCAACAGGGAGGAAAGGTAGGATCATGTACACTAAGTAAGAGGACTTCCAATGTATCCATTTTGAGGAAAATAAAAACCTTATGGCAACATTTTAAGATTTGATAAAGCTAAATTGTACCTCTAACACTCTTTTGATGGTTTGAATGTTACAGACTGAACACACAGAAAAACATTTATGCAGTTAGAGGAATGCTCACATTCTCGAAAATGACTGAGCTTGGTCATTACTTCTTCCTTGAACAGCTGAATGACCTGCTCAATAATCTCCCGGTTTCGATTCTGCTCCAAGGCGCACAGGTAGTTCTCCAGAAGAGGAACATTTTTCAGATTCCAGATGAAGTTCCCCCGACGAAGAATACTTAGCTTTGGGTGATGGAATTTCTAGATCAAAAGCAAGAAACCTTAGACACTTGGCATGAGGGGTGGCTTGGGGAGGATCTGGGAGAGAGAGAGCTAGCATTCTGGTATAGTCACCGGGCTTGCTCCATTCAAAGTGATCCACAAATTAGTACTTTATACTTAATAGGAATACTTGTTGTAAATCCTTAATAGTTGGATTGGATCTGTTTTGAGAGCACATTCTCATCTCATTTGATCCTCATAACTGGGTGCTGACAGGAATGACAAGTCACCATTTACAGACCGGATTGAAGGCAGCTTTAAAGAACTCTGTTCTCATCCTTTATCTGACCCTCCCACCCTGACCCCTTGTTACCGCTCCGACTTTATCGTCTGCGCTGTGTCTCCTTTGCCCATTCCTCTCCAACCACATTGGCCCCCCTGATGTTCTGTCACCTTAAAACCTTTGCCATTTGCTGTTCCTTCTGCCTGAAAGGTTCTTCCCGAGATACACGTGGCCACTGGTCTCATTTCTATCAGGCTTCTTCTCAATAGCCACCTTCTCAGTGAGACCACTCTGACCACTGTCTCCACAATGTCTGCCTCTCTCTGGTATTTCATAGTCCTCTTCTCTGTTTACATTTCCTTCTAAATACTTACTGGTGCCTCACAGTCACCACATGTTACTCCTCTGGGAGGAGCAGGGACTTTGCTTTCTGTCTGTTTTTTTTTCACTACTGTATCCCACACCTGGAGTCTTGGTGTGGTGCTGCGGGTTAATGTGCTGTATTGCAAAGTCGGTTTGATCTGCAAGGTCGACAGTTCAAGCTCACCAGCCACTCCTCAGAAACCCTATACAGGGTCCTATGGATTGAAACCGACTCATCGGTACTTAACAACACCACCACCATCCCACACCTACAACAGGGCCTGGCACACAGAGGCATTGCTCAAGCAGTATTTGGTGAATAAATGAAGGTTTTTAGAGTAAACAATTCTGGAATTGGAAGAACCTTTAGACTTTGACCGTTCTACCATCATTGTTGCACAAATGGAGAAACTGAGGTTCAAAGAGAGATAACAAGTTGCTAATAAGGGTACTGCAAGGACCCGGGCCTCTGACTTATTATACAGAGCTTTTGCACAAAGTTCTAGAAGGTAACCTGGTGGCCATTCAGATGAATAGCTCTCAAGTGGTGGTGGTGGTGGTGTGCCGTGAAGTTGGTTCTGACCCATTGTGACCCTGTATAGGGTTTCCGAGGCTATAAATCTTTACGGGAGCAGAAAGCCTCATCTTCCTCATGCGAAACCACTGGTAGTTTTAAACTGCTGACCCTGAGGTTAGCAGCCAGACTCGTAACCACTATGCTACCAAAGCTCCTTCAAACAAGAAATGCATTTTACATCGCAAGCCTTGTATATAGGTGCACACACATAGAGAGGAAAAAGGTTTCAGTTAACAATACTTAGATCTAGGTACAACTATTGGTCTCTTCCTGTCTAGAGGAAAGAAGAATGATGAAAATCAAAGACACATGGAAACAATGAACCCAATGGATTAACGGACCACGTGAACATCGTCACATGACCATTCTCCAGATGGTACTCCTGTCCCCAGCTGAGTCTTCTCTTTTCCAGAGTAAACATTTCTAGTTCCCTCAACTATTTCCTCACATGACACAGTTTTGAATCTCCGTACCATCTGTTGTGTGAAAAGTCACTGAGGATCACAAAGCTACACTGCATAGTAAGCACTGAATAGATGACTAGGAGCTGTCACTCTAGGGGAGTGGAACTAAGATGGAGATGGTGAAGGGAGACACACCTTTTCCATCTGACACCTTTCAGTGTTGTTAAGTGCCACTGATTCAGTTCTGACTCATAGCAACCCTGAATAGAGTTTCCAAGAAGCAGCTGATGGGTTTGAACCACTGACCTTGCAGTGCAAATTGACCTTGTGGTCCAGTGTTAATTCTAATATATAATGTGCCTTTCTATACCTTGTTGTTGTTAAGTGCCGTCGATTCAGTTCCAACTCACAGCAGTGACCCTGTATATAGGGTTTTTGAGTAGCAGCTGGTGAGTTTGAATGTCCGACCTTGTGATTCAAACCAACCGTACAGCCTAGGACTCCAGTATTGTTTGAAATTTTTATCTTGTGCACAGATTTATTTTCTTTTTTAAATTAAGAGCTAACATTCTTGTTGGGTTCCCTAGTCAGGGAACCTGCTGGGTCAGTTTCTAGGTGGTGGCACACACATCACCCTCTGTAGCCCTAGGAAAGAACACGGCACCACGTCATGTCTCAGATCTTAGCTTCCTTATCAGTAAGATGAAAGTGTCAGCACCTCCTCAGTCATCTGTGCGTTAAATACAATAAAACAACAAATCAGTTGCCATCAAGTCAATTCTGACTCATGGTGACCTTCTGTGCTCCGCTGGGCTTTCAAGGCTGTGGTGTATCTATGGGAAGCAGAGCTCTTGGCCTTTCTTTGGAGGAGCCTCTGGAAGAGTTCAAACCACCAACCTTACAGTTGGTGCCTGCTTAATTGTTGGCACCACCCAGGAACTCCTGTGCATTACATTACATATGAAAGAAACAAACACCTCCAGTATGTAGGTGCTCAGTAAACGTCTGTTGAATGTTACTGTTGCATCTGAGCTGGCTGGCTTCTCTGGCTGGTTTATCCAGTTGGCTTCTCGGCACAGCAACCTGACTTCTGACAATTGAACCATGATTCTTTATCAACCTGTCTTAGCCAGTGCACCTCTCCTGGCAGCTCAAGCACTCCTCAGCCCACCTCCCTTTTCCCACCTGCTTTGCATCTTCTAATAAAGTTCTGGTCACAATCATAGTCACTAGCCCAATTTACATTTTTTTCTCTTATATTTAAATGAAGCTCCTGATACTGACTTCCAGTCCATTTTTTGACTAGGTGGCAACCAAATTTCAATATAGGCTAGTTGGTCACCTCTACCTGTGAGCACCTCAATTCTAGCTCCTACGAATCGCCGGACTCCTGTCTGCTCTGGATCCCCCTGGCCTGTCCAGCTGCTACAAGCTTCAATGGTTCAACCCCATGTTCAGCAGAGTAGCTTAAAATACTGCCTTCAGTGTTGGCTCTGCACAAGTGTGTGATTGGTTAGAAAATCTGTGGTGCCTCATGCTTACAGAAACACTAGGAGTCCTGGGTAGTAAACTCAGTTAAGACACTTGACTAGTAGCCAAGAGGTTGGTTAGAACCCTTCCAGAAGCACCTCAGAAGATAGGCATGATGATCTAGTCTCAAAAGGATATGCAGCCTTGAAAATCCTGTGAGCAGTTCAGCTCTGCGCAGGTGAAAATGCCATGAGTCAGAATAGACTTTATAGTAACTAATACCACCAACATAAAAAATACTAAGAACATACCATCTGTGTCATAACTTGTGTCCCCCACCCCACTCCCCAAATATGTGTCAGCTTGACTGGGTCATGATTCTCCATGGTTTGGCAGTTATGTAATGATGTCATGTGGCAGTTATGAGATGTGATCAGATGTGATCAATGAGTAAAAAGATTAAGGGGAGGGGATGCAGCACTCTTAATGCCATCACATCTCGGATCCCGTGTTGGGGAGTTTCTCAGGGCTGAGACCTGCAATAGCTTTTACTTACAAGAGATAAAAGGAGAGAGAGGTCAGTGCAGATGAGAGGCCCCTCCGACCACCGAGAAAGAAGAGCTGGAGCTGCAACATGTCCTTTGGACCTGGGGTCCCTGTACGGTGAAGCCCCTAGGTCCAGGGAACGATTGATACCAAGACACATGGAGATCTCCCAAGGAATGCTGGGCCTACAGTGGCTGAAAGGAGACAAGAAGGACCTTTCTCCAGAACCGGTGTTCTGGATTCAGACTTCTAGCCTCCTAAGCTGTGAGAGAAGAAATGTGTATCTGTTACCGCCATCCACTAAGCCAGCCTCCAAAGCATGGGGTGAGGGGATGTGAAGAGATGTGCACTGGGAATAAAGCATGATAAAATGTTTTTCTTGGTTCCTTCTAGAACACCTCTGCCCCCTGCAAGACAACTTAAACTAAGTTGCACAGCAGCGCAGCAGGTGGCTAATTGAACATCAGAATCCACTGACTCGTGTGATGGTGGGATGTGCTCTCCCTCTGTGAACTGTGTTTGCTATTTCAGAATACAGCAGGAGAAGTGAAACTTTCCATGGCTATAGAGCATGTGCCTGAAACCCATAGATAGGAAAAAGGATGGGCTAAGGAGGAAGGAGAACTCATGGCTGGGATGTTAACAGTCCTCTGAACAGCTCCTTTGGATTTGATTTTGAGGGTGGTAGAGACTCTGTTGTCAGGAGCTCTGGTAGCGTAGTGGTTACGAATCGGGCTGTGAATTGCAAGGTCAGCAGTTCGAAACTACCAGCTGTTCCGAGGGAGAAAGATGAGGCTTTCTGCTCCTGTAAAGATTTACAGCCTCGGAAACCCTGTACAGGGTCACTATGGGTCGGAACCGACTCGACGGCACTTAACAACAACAACAACAACAGAGACTCATCTGAGCATTCATTCCATGCAGTCAAAAGGCTTTGCTAAATAAAATTAACATGTGAGGAAAATTTCCTGAAAATACATTTCATTCAAACAGGCTATGCTTTAAACCAAAGCATATTTGGATTAAATATCCGCAATGGATATTTTAAAGGACCGGATTTGCACTACTTTCATAGGAAATGATTTCAGTAGAAATCCTTAATAATGTTTACCACGTACATATGAACCAGGGCACTGCTCAACATGCCCACTAGCATCCCATCGATTCTGGTTCATAGTCCCCCTTACAGCACCTAACAACACACTGCTCCTTAGGGATTCCGAGGCTAAATATCTCTACGGGAGCAGACTGCCTTGAGAGTGTTTAGTGTCCCTTCATTGCTCAATATATATTTGTTAAATAATGAATACAAAGGTTAATTGTTGTGAGCATAGAAAAAGGTTTGTGAGCTTACAAACATGGACTGAGCACCAACTACACCCCTGGGACTGTGAAACAATGTGGTCTTGTTGTTGTTGTTGTTAAGTGCCATCCAGTTGGTTCTGACTTATAATGACCCTGCATAGGGTTTCTGAGGAGCAGCTGGTGAGCTCGAACTGCGGACCTTTCGGTTCAGACTAACTTTGCAGTCCAGCACATTAGCCTATAGCACCACACCAGGACTCCAATGTGGTCTTAGACTAATGGAATCAATCGTTAAGTAAGAGATATACTAGTTCTCTTTGGGTAACAGCACCTTTCAATTTTTGTCTTTGTATATTTATCAGACTTTCTTTAAATAATAAAGATTTTTTAATAATTAAAAAATGGTTCAGGTTACAAGGATAAGTAAATACTAATTAGACTGCAATACAGACTTCCGCTCTAGGCCAAAATGAACTAACAGACCAGATTTACCTTCTTGCTTGAAACAGCTAGAACAACGACAAAACGTGTTCAAATTATTACTAAATGTTTTCAGATAATTGGAAGGCAGGCAGCAGGAGTGGTTCCTGAGAGGTGGAAAACAAAGGAGGCAGGAAGGCCTTGTATGCCACACTGAGGATCTTTATTTTGAAGGTAGCTAGAATCTGCCAAGATGTGTTTATATCCTAACCTCTATACTGGTGAATGTGACCTTTGGAAAAAGGAGTTTTCTTTTCTTATGTTAATGGGATCACTGGAGTAGGGTGGGTGCCAAACCTAAACCCTTTTATTTATTTATTTTTTGACATTCATTGGTTTAATTCAAGAATAAGTAGTAAAGAGTTAATTCAATGTA
>NW_006408674.1:253181-259014 GCF_000296735.1 Chrysochloris asiatica
GAACCGACTGGACGGCACATCACAATAACAACAAAAGATTAAGATGGAACTAAAGAGCAAAGATTCACAGTCTTAGAAACCCTGTATACACCAATGAGGTGGCTATGAGTTGGAACCTACTCCTTGGCACGAAGCAGCAAAGAGTAAGGATTAAGGTATAACTAAGGGTTAAGAAGTCCTGGTGTGGCGCTATGGGTTAATGCGCTGGACTGCAAAATTGGTTAGAACTGAAAGGTCAGCGGTTCGGAAACCCTACACAGGGTCACTATGAGTCAGAACTGACTCAAGGGCACTTAACAACAACAACAAAGGATCGAGGATGCCCCCACCTTACTCAAATCACCACCATCAGATTTCCTTGGGGGGAAACTATATATTCCAATATACAGGGAAGCTTTGGCAAACTTTGCTGTCTTGCTCTGAATCCTGCATCTGGCTCATCCTGTGTGACTTCCAGTTTGTGGAACCTGTGGCCATCACCTGACTTGAGTGACCAGCTCCTACAGCTTGTGCATCAACAGCCTGTCGTCTGACCTACTGTTGTTTGGGTTCCTCAGCTCCTGAGACTATGTGGGTGAGGAAAGTACTCCAGACTGACCTCTGAACTATGGATTTGGTACTTGTCGGCTTCCATATTTAGGAATACAGACTGTGTTCAGTGAGTGGCATAAAGCATATCAGGACCTTCTAGAAGTGTAGGCAATCTTAGCAACTGAGCAGAAGAGGACAGACCTGGGAAGAAGTTAGCTCTACTGTTTATCATAAAATGCATGCATCTTGTATCACCCCTTAGGGAAAGCAATTCATAAAATGAGAATCTAACCCTGGGCTTATGAAACAAAAGCAAACCACAGAAAAAGAAATTTTATAAACAAAATGAAACCCCGGATCATACCTCCAGTGTCTTATCCAGTTTGGCAGCTAGTCTTCCAATGTCGTATAATAGCTGGGGGCCAATGGGAATGTCCGCGATGATCCTGCCCGGGAGGAAAGTCATCAGCCTCACCAAGTAGCTTTTGATCTCGGAGCCACTGTCTAGGGGATAGAACAATGCACGCTGTCAACTCTCCTCAAATCGTCAGAGGCTCTCCTGTCCAGGAGTAACTGCAAAGAATAATAGAAATGGCAGAGAACGAGAAAAAAAAAAAAAAACAAACGTGCTAACCTCAGACAACTTACCGGGTAGGACCCCAGGAGGTGGGACTAAATGGATAGCGCAAGGAGGTAGAAAAAAGAGACCTGAAGAAAATTGGAATCAGCTGTATGCATACCAACACCATACCAAACCTATCTTAGCTTAGACGTGAATCACCTACTCTGGCAAATGAAAGCCCCAAACATACTTTTACAAAAGTTTACAACTGAGGAAACTGAGAGAGAAAGAGATGACTGTTCCCGAATCATAGACTTTCTCAGGGGTAAAGTGGGGCATAGCCAGAACAAAGAATAGTAACTATTCTTCAGGGATGACACTGCGCTTCAGACGTTTGGAGCAATGCATTTTAAGAAAGAATAGTTGAAAGGTAAGAGAGAAAAGGATAAGTCTAGATGTCATACCTTTAGAAAATTACAAGGCGTTGATTTCAAGCTGTTGCCCGGAGAATTGAACTAGGTATATTTTAGCATTTTGAGGCGAAAGGGATCAAATCTTGTAAATGAGGAAATGTAGCCTTAGGTATTTAAGTAGTGTGCCACTTAATACAGTTCATGAGAGAGCAGGGATCTAAAATTCCTGATTCACAGTTCTGTAATCTTTCTACTATACCACAGTACCATAATATACTCTGCTCTGGTGAGTACATTTTTCTAGTTAAAAAACACCACAAAGAACTGTTCCCCTTTGTTATTGGGCCTTCCTGAGCGGCAGAGTTATACTAGATCCTAGCTCTAACTGCTTCAGTATCACAGCCCCAATGTCTGCTTTGCTGATGCATGTTGCTTTTCTCAGCCATCAAAAAAATTAACCATGTCTACACCCATGTCTGGTGTGGCGCTCCGGGTTAATGCACTGAACTGCAAGGTCGATTTGAACTGCAAGATTGGCAGTTCAAGCTTACAGAAACCCTATACAGGGTCACTATGGGTCGGAACCGACTCCATGGCACTTTACAACAATAACAGCAACACCCGTGTCGACACTTGGGATTGTGAACCTATTCGTCCTTTTTTCCTTTTACAAAAAATTTTATTTTGTTGTTGAGTGTCTACATAGCAGAACACACAGCTCTTCAACACTTTTACAGGTACAGTGACAGGATGGCATTCTTGGAGCTCTACAATCATTTTCACCCTCCCTGCTCATCTTTTGAGTTACTGTTGTCAATTTCACCCCCATATAGGTCAGTATTCAAGGCACACCTTCTTTACTAATTTAGCTAACCTATTATTTGGTTTAAAGACTATCTCAGGGCAGTAGTCTCAGGGGTTCACCCAGCCTCCATGACTCCAGGAAATCTGGATTCCATGAGAATCTGAACTGCTCTTCTGTGCTTTCCCCCAGTTTGATCAGGATTCTTCTATAGATCAAAATGTGGAAACCTGTTCTTGATATTTCTTTTTGATTTTCCACTTGTAGCCAAATTGTAGCAGTAATGCTGGCTATAGAATCACATGAATAGACTGGCAACTTGGTCATGTCTTACCTACAGATACAAGAGAGGTTATGTTGTCCGCTTTCGTTGGACACATAGAGGCTGTTGGAAATCCCGATGCTCTCAGAAACATGATGCTGTGGCTTTGCACTTCAATCAGGTCTGGAGTTTTGCTAGACTCCGTGTTGTTTATTTTGAGAACATATTCAGTTGGACCATCTGTAGTTTCTTTGGTTCGTGAAATGTACACATAAAAGTTTTGGTCATCGTAGCTGGGAAGCGGTTCCACCTTGGAAACTTTTAGCCCAAATATCGATTCCACTAATGCAGAGGCTTGTGCCTCACTGAAAGCAGGTTTGGCAAGAGCCTGCGATTGCTGGTCATCTCCACTCAACATTGTGTCTAGGGGGGAAACAGTCAGAAATTAGACATATAATAAAAACAAAAATACCAAGCCCACAGCCATTGTGTCAATTCCAACTTGTAAAGACCCTATCTATACAAGGGTTCTGAGAGTAAATCTTTATGGGAGCAGACAGATAGCTGAAAGACTCATCTTTCTTCAACAGAATGGCTGGTGGGTTTGAACTGCCAACCTTGCTTGCATTTATTTAAATCATTTTCTTCAAGGCAGACCAATTATATTTTTCTATATTAATGCCTTGGGAGCGTGTTGGCTCCGTAGGATAAACACCGGACTGTGAATCACAAGGTCAGTGGTTTGAACCCACCAGCCGCTCTATGGGAGAAAGATAAGGCTTTCTGCTTCATCAAAGATTTACAGCTTCACGTCCAGCTGATAAGAAGAGAGGGCATATGCACAAGAACATCCACACTTGCAAATAATACCCACTTGACCTGGCTTCAATGACTGGATGATCAGAGCTCAACTAGAAAAAGAAAGAAGAGGAAAAAAAGAGTAATCTGATATAATTTGATGAACTTGACCTACACCTATGGATGCAGTAGCTCAAAAGAGGGAAGAAATCTTTACAGCAAGGATCATTCCCACCCCCTCCATACACAGAGTAGACAGGGATGGGCAACTTGGACATTGGCTACCCAGAATGGGGCGGCTACAAAGGCAAGAAGTGACTGGCTTACAAGCTTTCAAGAGGGAACCTAGATACAGAGGTCGTGGAGGCAGGTAGAATCTCCACTGAGTAGTATCCAATCTGTCTAGGCGGGGCTGATGAAATAGGTGGTGCTGATGAAAGGAAATGCAGATAGGTCTCTTTTGATACAATAGTGAATAATTGTTGTCAGGACTGATTGTGAGGGTTGAAAATGTAAAGGTAAACGTTTTATAGCAAGGAGGGGAGTGATTAACTTTGCAGTCTAGGAGCAGAGGTCCCTGGGACCATCATGGGAGAAGAGTGGAGAGCGGGACCCTACTCAGAGTATGCTGATGACTGGGGGCGTGGGGGTGGGCAGGCTTGTAGGATTTACCCTTTGGTTGATTGATGATGCATGGAGGGATTGTAACCATGGCAATGAAATGATATATGATAGGATGAATGCAAAACTAATGTTCTCCCATGTAAACTATCACAGAATTCATAATAAAACATTAAAAAAAAAAAAGATTTGCAGCCTCCGAAACCCTGTGCAGGGTCAGTATGAGTTGGAACCAACTCCACAGTACTTAACAACAACAACAACAAGGTGGAGGGTCAGAAAAAAAGAGGAAGACCCCCAACGAGATGGATTGGCCAGGTGGCAGCATCAGTGGGACTCAAGTGTGACAACAGTAGTGAGGTTGGCTCAGGATCGGGCAGTGTTTCGTTCTGCTGTGCATAATAAGGTCGCTATGAGTCAGTACCGACTCGATGGCACCTACCTAACAACAACAACAAGGATAAGCACTGGGCCAAAAGGTTGGTTGGAACCACATGACTGGTAGTTCAAACTGACCAGCTGCTGCTCAGGAATCCTATAAGGGGTCACTATGAGTTGGAATCAACTTGATAGCACTTAATAACAACAACAACAAATATCAATACTCTAGGAAACATCAGTCAAGACATCAAGTGATGTATTGTATTAGTCAAATCTGCTGCATAGGAACTTTTTAAAGTATTGAAGAGCAAAGATGTCAGCTTGAGGACTAAGGTGCGCCTGACCCAAGCCATGGTATTTTCAGTAGCTTCACATGTATGTGAAAGTTGGACCGTGAATAAAGAAGACCATAGAAGAATTGATATATTTGAGTTATGGTGTTGGAGGAGAATATTGAGAGTACCATGGACTGCCAGAAGAACAAACAGATCTATGTTGGAAGAAATGCAGCCAGATGCTCCTTAGAAGCCAGGATGATGAGATTTGTGTCTCATTCTTTAGGCATGTTATCAGGAGGGACGAGTCTCTGGAGAAGGACATCATGCTTGGTAAAGTGGAAGGTCAGTGAAAAAGAGGAAGATGCCCAAAGAGATGGATTGACACATTGGCATAAGCAATGGGCTCAAGAGTACCAACACTTGTGAGGATGGCATAGGACTGGATAGTGTTTTGTTCTGCTGGGCACAGGGTTGCTATGAGTTGGAACTGACTTGATGGCACCTAACAACAACAACTTTAGATTACTAATTTTCACTCATAAATTTAAAAAGCCAAATCAGTAAATGAGATAAACCACCATTGGTTTGTCTTGTCAGTTTGTTATACTGTGGTGGTCTGTGTGTTGCTGTGATGCTGAAAGCTAAGCCACTGGTATTTTAAATGCCAGCAGGGTCACCCACGGTGGACAGATTTCAGCGGAGCTGCCAGAGTAAGACAGACTAGGATGAAGGAGAGGCAGACCACTTCTGAATGATTAACCAGTGAAGACCTTATAAATAACAACAGAACATTATCAGATACAGTGCTGGAAGATCAGCCCCTCAGGTTGGAAGGCACACAAAATACAATTTGAAAGAGCTGCTTCCTTTTGGCAAAGTAGAGGGTTACCAAAAAAGAGAAAGACCCAAGGGGACAACCAAGGCATAACATAGTCCACAAAGACAATGTTCTATATCGTACTTTGGTGAGTAGTATCTGGGATCTTAAAAGCTCACGTGCAACTCTGGTCTCTCCATGTGCAGAAGAAAGAAGAGTGATGAGAATTGAAGATGCTTAGAATCAATTAGGTCAGCAGACTAATGAAACATGTGAACATCAGTCACCTTGACTCTGAGACCAGAAGAACTAGATGGTGCCCAGCTACCACTACAACTGCTCTGAAAGGGGTCACATTAGAGCGTCCC
>NW_006408674.1:259699-260466 GCF_000296735.1 Chrysochloris asiatica
CAAAACAGTAAGAAGGTAACTGTAAAAAACAGTAAAAAGCACAAAGAGGAAACAAGTCTAGTGAACCATGACCCCACATACTCTGAGACCAGAAAGAAGTAGATGGTACCCAGCGGCAATCACTCACAGTTCTGCCTTTGGTTACAATAGTGAGTCCTGGATAGAATGGGAGAAAAATATGGAGCTGAACTCAAATTCTTATATACACAGCTATGCCAGACAAACCAGTAGAGAACAGAGGACTCCCCGATACTATCACCCTGCAGTATTCTTGAAACCTAGAACTGAGCCGATTCTCTGAGATCACCTTTTAGTGAACTAGCAGCATGCCATACAAGATATAAAGGATATTACCTGTAAGACAGGTGTCCTAGTAGAAACCATCAGTCCAAGATGAAAGGGTCAACCGTTACTCAAATGCAAAGATGAGAAGATTAGGGAAACTAGACTATTAGAAATGGAACAAATAGAACACAAAGAAAACGTAAACGCATTGTGATTAAAGTAATTAATGTCACTAAATAACTTGTGTGAAAATTTTCAAATGGAAACCTAATGTACTGTGTAAAAGTTTGCAAAAAGACTCACTGAAATATTCTTTTAAAAAAAATCCTTGGACCATAAAGTGAGTTTTAAATTACTTTATGAATGTATGTTCCCAGGGACACAATACAAATCAGAAAATCAGCCTGGGTATCATATAGTCTAAGTCATTCTCCTCATCATCACCTTTAAAAAAAAAGTTTTTATTGTGAATTGACCGATAG
>NW_006408674.1:260656-266591 GCF_000296735.1 Chrysochloris asiatica
AACCAAAGGGCATATTCTGCAAGCCCTCCTCCCAGCCACCAGCACACAGCCTTTCTCTTTCCATGAGTCCAGAGTCCTCAGCTGCTCTATCTCTCCATGTCATCATCTCTGCCTCCATCTCTGCTGTCGCCTTCTCTGGATAGGGTCCCACATTCTGCTCCTATTCTTGATGGTCTAGGGTCCTCTGTTCCTGGACTGTAAGATTAATGACTCCTCCTTTTTTGTTACAAAAGTTCTACCTTTACAGTTGTGACAGTTGCAATTAGTCATGATAACAATTATTCACTATTGAATCATAAGAATCTTATCTCCATCTCCTTTCACCAGACTGTCTAGACAAGATGAAAACTATTCAGTGGAGATTCTACCTTCCCCTGCACTCTGAAACTAAACTCCCTCTTGAAAACTTGTAAGCCAGTCACTTTGTGCCTTTACAGCCTCCCACCCCCACCCCATTTTAGGGAGCCAATGTCTAAGTCTCATCATCAACTTAACAGGAGAAATTTAGATTCCGAGGGTTTAAGCAAGTTGCCCAAAGTTCCAGATTCTTAATCACAATTATATCCTTCTAACTATACCACCACCAGTCTTGGGTTAAAATGTGAATTCAAATACAGTGCTCTTATTTTTCTAGTCACCAAACAAACAAACAAACAAACAAACCCAAACCCATTGCCATTGAGTAGACTCCGACTCACAGCGAGCCATGTGTTACAGAGAACTGCTTCATTAGGTTTTCTTGGTGGCAATCTTTACGGAAGCAGGTCACCAGGATTTTCTTCTGCAGTTCCACTCTGTGGGCTCAAACCAACAACCTTTAGGTTAGAGTCAAGCACTATTTGCACCACTCCAGGATCTCTCTGTTCATGATTATAAGGCACATCTTTTAGCTTAACAAGGGGTTATAATGGCAGGGTGGGTTAAGCATTGGGCTGCTCACCACAAAGTTGGTGGTTCAAACCCACCAGTCACTCCACAGGAGAAAGATAAAGCTCTCTGTTCCCATGAAAATTTACAGAGTCTGAAACCCTAAAGAGCTGTTGACTCTGTCCTATAGCATTCCTAGGAGTCAGAATCACCTTAACGGCCAGGGGTTTGCTTTGGGTTCTTTTCTAACTGATCACACATCTTCAAATATAAAGACGTTGACTGACGCACAAAGAACAGTGAGGCTCTGGAAGAGATAGGAAGATGAGCTTGGAGAAATTATAAGGCAGTAAGTGATAAACTAGAGTCCTGGTGTAGTGCTGCAGGATAAGTACTGGACCACAAGGTCAGTGTGAACCTTGCTTGGAAACCTTACACAGGGTCACTATGAGTTGGAAACGACTCGAAGGCTCTTGACAACAGCAACAACAACAAAGTGATAAACAGAATGTAAAAGAAAGCCCTGAATTAACTAGGTTGTTGTTGTTAAGTGCCATCAAGTTGGTTCCAACCCATAGCAACTCTGTATAGGGTTTCCAAGGAGAGGCTGGTGAGCTTGAACCGCTGACCTTTGGTTCAAACTGACTTGCAGTCCAGCGTATTAACCCACAGCGCCACACCAGGACTCCTAGGTAGTGGTGGTTATGTGGTGGTGATGTGCCACGAAGTCGGTTCCAACTCAGTGACCCTGTAGGTTTCTGAGGTTGTAAATCTTTACAGGAGCAGAAAGCCTCATCTTTCTCCTGTGGAACTGCTGGTAGTTTCGAACTGTTGACCTTCAGATTCGCAGCCCAGTTCATAACCACTACGCTACCAAGACTCCTAGGTATATACCTGCAATTACTGAATTAACACTGAAGGTACCGAGTTAGAAAGAGTAAGTTTTCTATTGCCAAGAAAAATTGTTGCTGTTGTTGAGTGCCGTCAGGTTGGTTCTGACCCACAGCAACCCTGTAAAAGGCTTCCGAGGAGCAGTTGGTGAGCTTGAACCATCAAACTTGCTTTGCAGTCCAGCGCATTAACCCACAGCACCATACCAGGACTTGTCAAGAAAAATAGGGACTTAAAATGAAAAGGTAAGGATGGTTACAAAAATAGCTATACCTGAGCCCTGATAGTATAGTGGGTTACATGTTGGCTACAACATGCAAGGTAAGCAGTTCGAATCCACCAGCTGCTTTTTGGGAGAACGATGATGTTGTGTGCACTTGTAAGGATTTACATACAGTTTCAGAAACCACATACTAGATTGTTATGAGTCAGAACTAACTCGAGGGCACACAACAAAAACAAAGCTATTATAGAAATTTGGACGGTAGAGAAATTCCTGTTAATATAGAATCACTTCAGGAACATCACAGCAAAGACTCAGTGAGAGAGAGGGGCTAAAATTTGGGATAGGTGCTAAGGAGTATGACCCCTTTAGGACTGAGGCATAGCATGAATCTGAGTTTCTTCCCTCCCTCTCACTGGGCCTTTGCTATGATAGATTTGAAGTGATTAGACGTTAACAGAAATTTCTCTACCCTCCAAACTTATTTAAAAGCTTTGGCACAAACCAGTTTCATAGGTCACCAACCTTCTATGCCTCAGGTCCTCAGGAACTCTGGTGGAGCTGAAGGATAAGCACTGGACTACCAACTGCAAAGTTGGCAGTTCAAGCAGGAGAAAGTTGGCTGGCTGCTCCCGTAAAGATCTACAGCCTTGGAAACCCTATTCAGAGTCAGTATGGGTCAGAACCGACTAATGGCAATGATTTGTTTTTTGTTTTTTTTTTCTTCTTCAGTCCTGGGACTCTAGTCTGACAAACTTGTTATTACGTGCATCCTCTCCTGCCCTCATCTGGTGATTTTTCCTGATTCTCCTACCCAATGCACTTTCTCCTACCTCAAAATTTCCCCAGCCCCTTGTGTCATGAACAAGTGTCCACCCCCTGGTATGGTCATGACATTCTTGACAATCAATCACTTCCATACCAGAGCATTTTCTTTCAGAAGCAAGTTAAGCCATTCCAGTTTTGTTCCTTAAAGATATTGTGACCCAGCCTGAATAGGGTTTCAAAACAATCTTTGCACCTGAAACTTCTGGGAACTTCCTGTCACACTGTATCTGGGTATAAGACTTTACATGGAATTTTAACCTTCTTTCTGGAGATTTGTAAACTGGTATAAGACCAGTTTTCAACAATGTACTATCAGCTGACACATAAACTCCACGCTCAAATCTTGGGAGTAATTCTTTTTCAATTCCTAAAACCTTAAGGATGTCAAGATAATTTTGAATTTGATTTGAATCATAGATTCTTAAAGCTAAAAGGAACTTTAAAGGTAACCAGTGAAGGTCAAGTTCCTTTCGAGTCCAGAAAATATTCCCACAATATCCTTGAATGAAGCTTTTTAAGCCCGTTTGAAGAGCCCTGTTTCCCAAAGCAGCTTAAAGCAATATTGGACAGCTCATCCAACAGTGTGTGTCCTAAAGAGGAATTTATATTTCAGTCCCAGCTCTGTTACCTAGAACAGCCCTGGAAAAGCAGTGGGTTAAGCACTGGACTGCTAACTGCAAGGTCGGAAGTTCTCGTGGGAGAAAGACAATACTGTCTGCTCCCATAAAGATTTACAGACTCGGATACTTTATACAGGGTCGCTGTGAGTTATATCCACTTAGTGGCAGTGGGCTTGGTTTTGGAATCTCTAAAGCTTTGTACTGTACTAGCTCGTCATTTCTTCTCTAAAGGGAGCTGAGCTAGATTGTGTCTACAAGTACGTCTAACTCTAACATTCTATACTTCTAAAATTCTTTTCTTTTTTTAGCTTAAATTTGTCTGTTTTCCTGCTATACAAGGAACCCAAAATCCAGGGACTAATAACAGTTCTTGAAAGCAAATAAATGTAGAAAATGAGAAAGCTATGTTAACAAAATGTGTGTATGATTCAAATTCTGTAGTCTACTTTTTATAATCTATATTTACTGCAAACCATAAAACTAAAACACTGCAAACTTAACTCGGAAAAACCTCCAGGAAGCAAATATTTTCCAATCCTAAGGTTTGTGCCAAAATCTCAAAACCTTTGTCCAAAATCCAAGAGAGCTGAGCTGAACTTTGAATGTTGTGCAAGAAATATCAGACAAGAAACAAGAGTCATTCTGAATCTTTCCCCTCCCTCACCCTCAAAGTGTTACAAAGTCTGGTCACATCCATTGGTTCCAAAGTCTAGTAAAGTCTACCTTAGCATGGCTCCCAAATCTACCGACGTCTCTTGAATTCCTTTCTAGTATGTCCTTCCAGGGTTGAGAGCAGGGGCTATACTCAGTAAATAAATCTCTATCCCCAGCATCAGTCCTGGTGTGGTACTGTAGGATAAGCACTGAACTGCTAACCACAGGGTTGGCAGTTCAAACCCATCAGCAGCTCCTCAGTAACCTCTGAGTTGAAACTGATTCAAAAGCACTTAACATTCCCAACACCTAGCCCAGAGGTTTGCCTTTTAGAGTACCCTAAACTCAGAGCCAAATCCACTGCCATGAGTGGATTATGACTCACTGCGACCCTATAATTAAGGTTTCTGACACTAAATCTTTTGGGAACAGACAGCTTCATCTTGCTCCCACCACCGAGCGGGTGGTGGGTTTAGCAACACAACGCTTAACCCACAGGGTCACCAGGGCTCCTTTGCCTTTGTAGCAGCCCTTATTAAATATCAGCGGAGCTAAGAAGCTCTGGTAGCGTAGTGGTTACGAATCTGGCTGCTAATCTCACAGTCAGCAGTTCGAAACTACCAGCTGTTCCGTAGGAGAAAGAGGAGGCTTTCTGCTCCTGTAAAGATTTACAGCCTCGGAAACCCTGTACAGGGTCGCTATGAGTCCGAACCGACTCCACGGCACATAACAACAACAATGAACGAAAGGTCGCCTTCATGCCACAGGCTCAAATGCTGTTTACTCTCAAAGGGTGCAGGAAGCAAAGAAGCAGAGACTCCCCTCCTCAAGAAGCTGTAGTTTTTCTAAGGCACTGCGGGGGCGCTGCAAGATCTTCTGCAGGAGGGGAAAGAGCGGTGGGCGAGCGGGCTGCAGAGAGAGGCAGGAACACATGTCGGGGTCACAGCGTTATGTCTCTAATAGTGGGTCTGAGTCCGGGCGCCACATCTTCCCTCCCTCCAGTGTCTCTACACAGGTATCGGGAAGGAAGGTAGGATCACGCGTTGAGTCTGGGATCTCAGTCCCGCCTTCTGGACTTGCAGGTGAGGCGCAGAGAGCTGGGCGCACACAGCAAGTCCGAGGTGGGGCAGGGGCTGCAGGAGCCCAAGGGGCAGGACTCCCGCCACGAGCCTCCCGGTCCTCCGGCGTGTCCACCCCAGGGAAGCCGGGGTTCGCGTCCGCTTTCCCAACTTTGCTCACCCGCAACGACCCGAGCTTCGCCAAGCTTCGGGGGTGGATCCGCCGCTTCAGCAGCCTGGGACTGCGGCCTGGGCCCAGCAGTCCGGGACTAGGCTGCGCTCGGAAGCCACGCCTCTGCCCTCCCCTCCTAGGGGCTCGGAACCCTGACTTCTGATTGGCTTCTCTAAGCCCGGGCTGCCCAATCAGCGCAGACCGCCGGAAACGCAGCGGTTAAACTCTGGGTCACCATGAGTCGGAACCGACTCCACGGCACATAACAACAACAAACTCTGGGATGTGAACAGAAAGCTGGCCAACAGGAGAAAAAGCCTGGCGATCTGCTCCCACAAAGGTGACTCCCTTTGCTCCTTGTTGTTGTTACGTGCCGTGGAGTTGGATCCGACTCATAGCGACCCTGCATAGGGTTTACGAGGCTGTAAATCTTTATGGGAGCAGAAAGCCTCATCTTTCTCCCATGGAACAGCTGGTAGTTTCGAACTGCTGACCTTACAGCTCGCAGGCCGATTCGTAACCACTACGCTACCAGAGCTCCTTTGTTCCGACCTAAGGAGCTCTGGTAGAGTTGTTGTTGTTGTTGTTAAGTGCCGTCGAGTCGGTTCCGACCCATAGCGAC
>NW_006408674.1:268606-269791 GCF_000296735.1 Chrysochloris asiatica
TATTCTCTGTTTTCAGCCAAGGTCCATTGGACATCAGCAATGATATCCGTCATTCCATGGCCTCTTCTGAATCCGGCTTGAACCTCTGCAAGTTCTCTGTTAGTGTATGCTTGCAGCCATTTCTGTATTAACTTTAGTAAAACTTTACTCGCAATGGGATATCAAAGATATTGTCCGATGATTTTCACCTCTCTTTGGAATGGGCATAAATACGGTTCTCTTTCAATCAGTCGGCCAGATAGCTGTCTTCCAAATTTCTTGGCATAGATGAGTGAGTGCCTCCAGTACTGCATTAGTTTGTTGAAAGATTTCAATTTGTATTCCACCATTTCCTGGTGCGTTATTCTTTGTCAATGCCTTCAATGCACCGTGAACTTCTTCCTAGAGGATCATTGGCTTTTGATCATATGCTACCTCTTGAAATGGTTGAACATTAACCATTTCTTTTTGGTGCCGTGACTCATGAAGTCCAACACTGTCTGTGGTAAGATAATATCCTTACATCTACAAGGTTACAAATTGCACTGTGAACCTCAAGGTCAGCAGTTCGAAACTACCAGTTGTTCCGCAGGAGAAAGATGAGGCTTTCTGTTCCCGTAAAGATTTACAGCCTCAGAAACCCTGCTCAGAATCACTATGAGTCGGAACTGACTCCATGGCACATAACCACCACCACCACAAGGAACCCAGTAAGTAGTGGAAATCAGGGGATTCTCTACCTGTAGGAAATTCTGCAGAATCGACAGGATTTTGGTTTTGACTTCAATTAGGGTGACTGGCAATGCTGCATCCTAACCAAACAAATGGTTGTATATCAACCAAACCAAAATACAGTCAAGTGCAGGCAGGAGTGGCTGGGTATCCAGGGCTCTCCTTCAGTAGATGAGAGTGCTCTGATCAATCAGAAGGTGTTGACTGGAGAAACGCATCAAGCTGTCCTGGACCATTAAGATTCTCCAACTAACCTGGCTGCTGCCCCACCATTCCCAGCAGCCTCCTGGGACTCCTGTGGATTCAAAAAATGTTTCCCAAACCTATCCCAACCATCTGTTGAAGGATGACTGCTTTCCCCCCCTTTAGATATGGTTCTTAGTTACTTCACTCCTAATCTTCAAGTTGCAGTCCTTTTACAGTCTGGGGATGGGAGCGCATAGTTCATAACAAGTTGTCTCTCTCTCTCTCTCT
>NW_006408674.1:275639-359450 GCF_000296735.1 Chrysochloris asiatica
GAGAACAGGAAGCAGAAGCAAGGGCAGAAGCTAGAGAGCATAGCCAGACAGCAACAGCAAGTTGAAAAGCCTCTCGAGTTGTACTCATTTCTTCATCCGACGATTTCGCGTATCCACTTGTGCCCCACGACCCTCACGGGAGAGCAGGCACTCCTCGCAGTTAGGTGCCGTCAAGTTGGTACTGATTCATAGTGACCCTATGCACAACAGAATGAAGCACTGTCCAGACTTGTGCCAACCTCACAATCGTTGCTACGCCTGAACCTATTGCTGCTGCCACTGTGCCAATCCATTTCATTAGGGGTCTTCCTATTTTTCTCCGATTCTCTACTTTGCCAAACCATGATATCCTTCTCCAGGGACTGGTCCCTCCTGATAATATGTCTGAAGAATGAGAGATGACGTCTGGCCACCCAGGCTTCCAAGGAGCATTCTAGCTGCACTTCTTACAATACAGATAGATCTGTGTCGGGGACCCACCTCGACATTGGGGTTCAGTTCACGAGGAGAGGATACCTGACGGCGATTCATATATATCAAGAATACACAGAAAGAGACAAAGGAGACAAAGACAGAGACAATGAGGCACCCCAAAGCCAGGGTGGATACATCACTGATAGGCAAGCTTGGGACTACAGGCATCATGGCCTCTGCAGGCAGCAACTCACTGCCCTGCAATCTTTACTGCATGCCTTCCAACCCGTAATGCACTGCTATCTTTACTCTATGCCTGCCAACCAGCAATGCACTGCCATCTTTACTCTATGCCTGCCAACCAGCAATGCACACCTGGGGAGGCCCGGGCCTCTGCTTTATTCAAGGGAGGAGCTTCACATCAAGCTGGGAGGGACTTAGGCAAGGTACAGCTAACATCAGTACTTTTCCAGACATTCAGGTAACTTTACATTGTACTTCGCTGGTTCGAATCCCAGGCCAGCAACTTGGATTCTCAGGCCCAATTAACATATCTATAGCCCCTGAGCATAGTTGGGGGAAGGTGAGAGATAAAGACAAAAGCTTGGGGGAGTCCTGCTGCTTTGGCTTCCTGAGCCAGGTCTGCAGGAGGACTCCAGACGCCCAGGTGAATGGGCTGCACCTGGAAAAGGATTAGGGAGGATGGGTTCTTTGTCTATGGAACAAAGTGCTGTGAAGTAGCTAAGACATTTTTAGTTAATCCTTTGGAGAAAGGCTTAACCTTACAACCTTTAGGAAAATATCACATTTATCTGTGGATTGTCAAAGGCTCCAGTTTACTAATTTAATATATATATCTGAATATTAATATGAAAGCAATTTGCCAATAACTGCCAGTGGCCTCATTTGTTACACTCGGCCCTAGAGGGCCTCGAACCTCTGACTAGTCTTACACGGTCTGCAACAGATCTGTTTGTTCTTTTCGCCCTCCACGGTATTTTTAATATATTGGTTCTATCTTTTTCCATGTCTCTTGTGAAGAGGGAATGCGAATGAAGGTTGAATCTGGAGTGCATGGTGGGAACTGAAGAGGCAGGATTGCTAAATCCACACCACCTCCTAGGGTATGGCCCAGTTTCTACTCCCTGCCATTCTTTCGAAAGAGGTGTCTGCCTTTGAGAATCTCCAAGGTGCATCTTTTGGCCTCACAGTGCCTTATATACCTGGATATGAAAAGGCACAAGATTATGATTTCTATTCTCAAGGCCATTAAACAATAAGACAAGTGCTGGGATAGAAATAAAACAATGTTCTACAGTAAAGCCGAAGTGGCAAGCTGCTTTGTAGAGTAAGACTTCACAAGCAAGGTGACATTCGATGAGTGGTTTTACCCTCGTGGGAACAGATAGATAAATTGTGTGAAAGCATAAGTGTATAAGGAGACATTGCTTTAGTGTTGTTACTTTTTGTTGCTGAGTTGTATCACAAGGTATAAATGTACCACATTTTAAGTATTCATTTGTTGAAGGACATTTGGATTGTTTCCAGATTGAGATTTATAGATGTGTAGATATCTGGGATATTAATGTCAAGGAGTGTAATTGCTAGGGTGCTGTGGGTTAATGCACTGTACTGCAAGGGCGGTTTGAACTGCAAGGTTGGCAGTTCAAGCTCACCAGCCGCTCCTTGGAAACCCTATACAGGGTCTCTATGAGTCAGAATCAACTTGATGGCACTTAACAACAACAACAACAATTGTAACTGCACATTCAGTTTAATAAGAAAGTGCTTTTCTGTTTTCCAGAGAAGCTCCCCCATTATAATGTCCACTTGTTGGGAAGTGCCGTCGAGGCGGTTCTGACCCATAGCGACCCTGGATAGGGTTTCCGAGGAGCAATTGGTGAGCTTGAACCGCCGACCTTGCAGCCCAAATGGCTTTGCAGTCTGGCGCATTAACCCACAGTGCCACACCAGGACAATTTCCACTAGCAATATCTAAATGACCTTGGTTTTCCACCTTCTTGTCACTATTTTTACTTTAGTGATTCTGTTAGGTATGTAGTGATATCACATTGTGGTTTTAATTTTGCATTTCCCTAGAGAAAGGTGATACACAATAACTTCCCAATAAATATCTTTTCTGCTTAATTGTAGTAAAGTTTTTGTTGCTTAAAAGATAAAACTGCTTACCACAATGTCTGCTATAGAACTCTTAATTTTTATCCTCAAATATTTTCCCCCTAGCCTTTGTCATCTCAATAAATGAGACCATCAATCACAAAGTATTTTAGACCAAAGATAGAGGAATACAAGGATCAGTCTAAAAGTATTGCTAGTAGACTTCCAGTTCATATGTGCACTGGTTTGTTCCAAAAAAAATATGTTTGCACGTGTCTCTGTGATCAGTGGATGGTACAGACAAGTTCTCTTAACAATACACTTGCCTTAGTCTACTTGGATTGGTTTCCTTGGGGGCAAAAAAAAAGGATACTTTCTGTATCATATAAAAAAATGATTTTGAGGTCAGGGCTAACATCAAATTTTTATCAAAATTCAAGTGGACTTTGTTCCAAATCAATTAAGTTTTGCAGCAAGTTTATGGGAATGCTGCCCACAAAAACAACAGTTTTTAGATGGATGTGTTTTAAGAAAGGTCAGGAAGACTTGCAAGTAACCCAGAGAGGGAAGACAGTCAACATTGATGGTGGGTTCAGGAAACTGTGGCTGAAGTCCAGAAACTGGTAGAAGAGGATCATAGACTTACCACTGATACAGTAGCTACTGAAATTGGATCTCACAGGATTTGGCATTTTCAATTTTAAGTGAACATCTTGGCCTCAGCAAATTTTTGACTCAATAGGTACCAAAATCATTGCGCGAAGATAAGCTTACTCAAAGGGCTGATCTATCAATCTTTTATACAAGGTTGAAGCTAATGAAAACAATTTTATGAAACGAATCGTAACTAGGGATGTCTTGGATTGAACAATATGAACCCGGGAGCAAGGTCCAATAAGACAGTGACTTCTAAGAAGATCAGCTGGACCAGTTACATTTAAGGGAGAGTGGTCAGCTCAGATTATAGCAACTGGTTTTGGGATTCCAAAGGGGTAATCTTCATAGATCTCGAAGGGCACAAGATGATCGTGGGGGCTTATCAGGGAGAAGTTTTCAGAAATTTGAAAGGGGTGTTGGTGAGGAAAAGGCCAGGAAAGTTGCACCAGGGAATTTCTTTTCCATCACGACAGCGCACTGTTGGAAAACCTTATCTCGTACACCCTAAAGCTCTAATCTTGCCCCTTCACACTTCTTTTTGTTCCTCAACCTCAAAGAACATTGAAAGGGAGCATGATTTGAGGATCTCAGGAATGCCAAAACTGCCATTTTGATGTGGTGTAAATCTAAGAGAGCAGAATTCTTTGGGGAAAGGTTGTTGCTGTTATTAAGTGCCATCAAGTTGGTTCCAATTCATAGCGACTCTGTATAGGGTTTCTGAGGAGCAGCTGGTAAGCTTGAACCACCGACCTTGTAGTTCAAACCCACCTTGTGATCCAGCTCATTAACCTGTACAGTGAGAGATGGAAACACCACCTTCAGAGATGGAAAAACAGATCCTGATGGATGCTATTGTGGGAAAATATTTTTATGATCACTTACTTTTTCTTTAAACTACTTCCTGGAGTAAGGAATTTATGATCACTTACTTTTTCCTTAAACTACTTCCTGGAGCAAAGACTTTATGATTGCTCTCTTCTTCTTTTCCTAAAGTAGGAATGTGTGCCTTAAAAATTTTGAACTAGCCAACCGGGTAAGGGAATAGATTGTGTGGTCAAAAGCCTAGCCAATAGGGTGAGACACAGCCTTGAGACTCGTGTCAGGGATTAAAAACCCCAGTGGACGGCCCACTCGGTGTGCTCGCTGGCCTGTTCTGTATGTACAGCTATGCGCACGCACCCTCTTGCAAGAGTAAATTTTACTTTGCCAAGGTAATTTCGTCTCACCGAGTGTCTTTTACGTGACATCGGGATTCGTTTCTAACACTATGGAGAGAAAACAATAGCTTTTGGTATTTTTGTTTAATGGAGGTTTCTATGATTTTACAGCAATACTTTAAAAAAAAAGTTTTTATTGTGAATTGAGTGATCTTTTACATGGGAGAACAATTTTATACTCATCCTATCGTGTATTGTTTCATTGCAATGATTACATCGTGTATTGTTTCATTGCAATGATTACAATCCCCACTATGCTTTGTCATTCAACAGTACCTGCCTCTATTCCCTCTGGGTTTTTGTGTTTTTTATTTTTTATTTACACCAAAACACTCAGGAATATACAATCATCCAAACAACCAAAGGGCACACTCTGCAAGCCTGACCCCTGGCCACCAGCACACAGCCCCTTGCCTGCCATGAGTCCTCAGCTGCTCCATCTCTCCATGTCATCGTCTTCTATAGCAATACTTTTTGCTTACCCTCATAATAAACATTATTTTCTCTTAAACCATAGTTCAGATTCCATTGCCAAATCATGTCTGCATGATCATGAACATGTATTCTAAGTCTAACCAGTTTGTTCTGTTGGTGCTTTCAGCCTCGTACAAGCTGCCGTCATTTCTTACCTCATTAGTATTTTGTTATTGTACTTACGTGACTTCTGTTCTTCAAAAATTTTGGCTCTCCCACTGACTTACATCACTCATTTGCTTAAGCCCACCTTTGGGTTTCCATCACACTTGAAGTAAGACCAAAGTCTGTACGGTAGACCAGAGACCTTAGATAGCCTGGCCCTTCCACTTCTGCAAACTCATCTCCCAACTTCTCTCACTTAACTCTGCTCCCTCAGTCACACTAGCTGCCTTGCTGTTCCTTGACCTTGGGAAGGTCATTCCCATTTCATGGCCTTTGTAATTGCTTTCCTCTTCCTACAAGGCTTTCTATCATCACTCAGGGGTGCTCAAGTGATGCTTTCCCATTTCCTCCAGAGCTCTGGATAGTCAAACTATCAGCCCATGCATGTGTTGGTATTAGTCTTTTTGATGGGGACAAACTGCTTAGCAGAATGAATACCCGCTTTACAAATCAGCCTTAGTCATTCATTTAAATTAGTATTTAGGATTACAATATATTTTTAGATGAGTGGGGCTGTTGACTAATAATACATTACTTTATGATACAGGCTAACCCAGACTTACTTCATGGTATCACTTAGAGAACCGTCAGCGGGGGTCAAGGGTGGTGAGGTGATGTCATTAATTCGTTCTACATGAAACATCCAACAAATCAGTCCAAAGTGCTCACTTTAACACAGATTACCTCCATAATGGAAGATCTATGGTATGGAGCATATGTGCAGTGTGATTCTCATTACATATGTTTGAGAATAAGTAAAAAAGTGTTACTACAAGATTAGACCCATTTGTTGTTAAGTGCCCGTTAGTCAGTTCTGACTCACAGCAACCCTACATAGGCTTCCAAGGAGCAGCTGGTGGGTTTGAACTAATGACCTTGTGGTTAGCTGTTGTTGTTAGGTACCATCGAGTCAGTACTAACTCATAGCAACCCTATGCACAAAAGAACGAAACACTGCCCGATCCTGGGCCAACCTCACTATTGTTGCCATGATTGAGTCCATTGATGCTGCCACTTTGCCAATCCACCTTGCTGGGGATCTTCCTCTTTTTCTCTGCCCCTCCGCCTTACCAAACATGATGTCCTTCTCCAGCGACTGGTCCCTCCTGACAATATATCTGAAGTATGAGAGATGAACTTTGGCCATCCTGGCCTCCAAGGAGCACTCTGGCTGCACTTCTTCCAACACAGATCTGTTGGTTCTTTTGATAGCCCATGGAACTTTCAATATTCTTCTCCAACACCATAACTCAAAAGCATCAATTCTTCTAGTTTTCCTTATTCACTGTCCAGCTTTCGCATGCATATGAGGTTATTGAAAATATCTTGGCTTGCGTCAGGCGCACCTTAGTCCTCAAGCTGACATCTTTGCTCTTCAACACTTTAAAAAGGTCTTGTGCAGCAGATTTGCCTAATGCAATACATCGTTTGATTTCTTGACTGCTGCTTCCATGAGTGTTGATGGTTGATCCAAGAAGAATGAAGTCCTTGACAACTTCAATCTTTTCTCCATTGATAAGAATGTTGTTTATTGGTCCAGTGGTGAGGATTTTTGTTTTCTTTACATTGAGATGTAATCCATACCAAAGGCTGTGCTCTTTGATCTTCATGTTAGAAATGAATCCCGATGTCGCATAAAAGACACTCGGTGAGATGAAATTACCTTGGCAAAATAAAATTTACTCTTGCAAGAGGGTGCATGCGCATAGCCATACATACACGAACAGGCCAGCGAGCACATCGAGTGGGCAGTCCACTCGGGTTTTTAATCCCTGACATGAGTCTCAAGGCTGCATCTCACCCTATTGGCTAGGGTTTTGACCACACAATCTATTCCCTTACCCGGTTGGCTAGTTCAAAATTTTTAAGGCACACATTCCTACTTTAGGAAAAGAAGAGAGCAATCATAAAGTCTTTGCTCCAGGAAGTAGTTTAAGGAAAAAGTAAGTGATCATAAATTCCTTACTCCAGGAAGTAGTTTAAAGAAAAAGAAAGTGATCATAAAAATATTTCCCCACAATCAGTAAATATTTTAAGTCCTCTTCACATTCAGCAAGCAAGGTTGTATCATCTGCATACCGCAGGTTGTTAATGACTCTTCCTTCAATCCTGATGCCACATTTTTCTTCATATAACCCAGCTTCTCAGATTATTTGCTCAGCATACAGGTTGAATAAGTATGGTGAAAGAGTACAATCCTGTGGCACACCTTTCTTAATTTTAAACCGTTCAGTGTTCCCGTGTTCTGTTCAAACAACTGCTTCTTGGGCCATGTACAGATTCCTCACAGGCACAATTAAGTGTTCAGGAGTACTCATACTTTGCAGTGTTGTCCATAGCTTGTCATGATCCACACAATAGAAAGCCTTTGCGTAGTCAATAAAGCACAGGTAAACATCTGATATTCTCTGCTTTCAGCCAAGATTGGACATCAGCAATGATATCCCTCATTCCACGGCCTCTTCTAAATCTGGCTTGAGCCTCTGGAAGTTCTCAATGTATGATTGTAGCTGTTTCTGTATTACCCCTTTAGTAAAACTTTACTCATGTGTGATATCAAAGAGATTGATGATTTCCACATTCCGTTGGGTCACCTTTTTGGAATGGGCACAAATACGGATCTCTTCCAATCAGTCAGCCAGATAGTTGTCTTCCAAATTTCTTGGCATAGATGAGTGCCTCCTGTGCCGCCCCACTTTCTTGAAAGATTTCAAGTTTTATTCTATCAGTTCTTGGTGCCTTGTTTTTTTGCCAATTCCTTCAATGTACCTTGGACTTCCTCCTTCAGTATCACTGGTTCTTGATCATATGCTACCTCTTGAAATGGTTGAACATCAATCACGTCCTTTTGATACAGTGACTCCGTACATTCCTTCCATCTTCTCTTGATGCCTTCTGCATCATTCAATAATTTGCCCAGAGAATCCTTCAATAGTCAAGGCTTGAATTTTTTCTTCGATTTCCCCAGCTTGAGGAATGCTGAGCATGTTCTTCCTTTTTGTTTGACTCCAGATCTTTGCACATTTTGTTGTAATACTTGGCTTTACCTTCTCGAGCTGATCTTTGAAAATTTCTGTTCAGCTCTTGTACCTCCATATTGCTTCCATTTGCTTTAGCATCTCTTCGCTGGAGAGCAAGTTTCCATGTCTTCTGACATCCATTTGGAACTTTTCCTTCGCGTCTTAATGACTTTTTGATTTCTTCATGTATGTTTTGCTTTTCTAACTCCCAGTCTTTGCACATTCCATTATATTTAACTTTGTCAAATATGGAGCTGCTCTTTGAAATTGCCTGCTCAGGTCTGTGTATTACTGAGAGAATGTATCTGTTGCCAGTCAGTGATCAGACGCATTTAAACGGGACACAGAATCAGTGGGTATAAACTAAGTGGCAGATTTCAGGTCAAATGATTTTGATCCAAATTTAGTCTCCCTATATTGAATGTTCAATCAAAGCTGTCCAAGTAGGGGATATTTGTAAAAGGTTGGTGTCCTAGTGTGACGCTGTAGGATAAACACTGGACCACAAGACAAGGTCAGCAGTTTAAACTTACCAGCTGATCCTCAGAACCCCTATATAGGAGTAAGTAGAATGACTGTGATGACCGTGATAGGGTCACTATGTCGGAATCGACAGCACCTAACATTTTGTAAAACGGAACACCCCCTCTCCTTTAGTTTTTCAATTCTAAGTATCATTTCAGGAAACTTAAAAGCTTCGCATTTTTTTAAAAAACAGGATTTATTTCCTCAAGGCTATTCCTAGTCACACTTTTGTCTTGGATTTCATTATTTACCCTGAAATGAACGGCACAGGTGAACAGAGATGAGGATGAACACGGCCCACATTTTGGCAGGTGTAATTGGGTATAACACTTAGATGATATATTTGAGGAGAAATTTCTAGATGGCGTCTCATTAAAGTTATGGTTGTTTTTTATTCATTTACCACAAATATTTTGTTTTAGGGGAATAACTCCAAGACAAACATAGAAACCACAGAAACCATGATGAGCTCCCCAAGTTCCACTCTGACGTGCTGACCTTTCATGGGGAACAGGGAACAAAGGAATCTCCTCCCACAACCGTGCCTAGTAGCAGCTGTTAAATTGCTGTGTCATATACGTCGTGTGGCACTGGGGGTTAAACAGACTACAAAGCTGTTTTAACTGCGAGGTAGGAGGTTCAAGCTCACCAGCTGCTCCTTGGAAACCCTATACAGGGTCACAATCAACTCAACAACAAACAACATACACATACTGGGCCTAGGCAGGGCAACCATTAAGGAACATTCCTGGGAAGGTTGGCTGGGGCACAGTTCGGCTGTCAAAGGTACATGAGGTACTCAGCACAAGGTGGAATTCAGCTCTGCCTGACTGGAGTCATTCACAGGCAAAGTGCCTTCAGATGTCGTGCTCTTCTGCAATAACAAGAATCAGATATGTGATAATACAAGTTTCTTTATTAAAAATAATTTACAGCATCAGTAACATATACACAATTTCATCAAATGAACTTTGCCTCCAATATATTTCTATACAATACTTAACATTATTGAACTTAAAACTGTCACACTGTCTTGTTGGCTTTAAAGAATAAACAATGATTTATAATTACTTAGTGAGATATACGGTTTCATAGCCATACAGTTTGTGTAAAATGGAAACACTCGTACTACCCACTTTAGGAGGAATAACATCGACAAAGCCTAAATTCATCCCCGCTTCCCTTTTCTGATTCCTCCAAACCTAAGATGGGGTCAGCAAGTACCATAGTACCTTCTCCTAGCCCAAAAAGCAAATGTTTTTAGTCACAGCAAAACGTCCAAGAATTCCTGCGTATCATCGCCATCACCTTATATGCAAACAACTGTGCCTCCGATTTCCATCCTTTTAATTCCATGGAAGCTTACTTACCAGTGAAAAATGGAGCAATCTAGCTAAAGGGCTCCTAGTATTTCTCATTCAAGTATGAGCTTGGGCATCAAACAGGAAATAACTGTCATCTTGGAAACATTGTGGGTATACTAATAGCAACTCTTGTGACTAAATGACACTTTCAGATTTCATTTTATAGGAGCATCCAAACTCAAAGGCATAAAACTTGGCATGGTATTAAAATAAAAATAAAAATGCCATTGATAGATGACTTTTTAAATTCCCAACACTAATTTGTTTCTCTTAACGTGTTTTCCTCCCCCCCCCCCAATGTTTTAGTGTGAATTATGTGATAGTTTACATGGGAGAGCATTAGCTTTACATTCATCCTATCGTGTATCATTTCATTGCCATGGTTACAATCCCCTCCATGCATCATCATTCTCTTAACATTTTATATTTCCTTTTTTGGGAGTGGTAACACAAAATTACTTTTTTATACTTAGTAGTGGTTTTTGTTTTCTATTTAATTTATATTGTAACACAGTACAAAATAACATATGTTGCATTTTGCCAAACAGCATTTGGCTAGAGGCAGAATTATTAATGTACACAATGGGGTAAGGGGGCTTCATAAAGTTTATTGGAAAATGGCATTAAAAGGTAATGGAATTTGCTAATGAAAACTGGATTAGGGAGACGGGAAATATGAAATCTCAATCCACAGCCACCTGTCTTCATCAGCTTCCTCTCCTGGATTGGCTGTTTATGATGATACTCATGCCTTTGAGATAGAGAGTATAGCCTAAAAAGAATACAGGGTTTTCACCCTCCACTATCTGTTAACATTTCTTCCCAGCACTAAGCAAGCATTTTAACTTTCAAATTGTGAATTCGCCATCCCCCAACTCGTTTTCAAGTAAATAAAAACACCGCACCAATGAATACAGAGTAGCGTAAGAAAACGCCAAGAGCACAATATGATCTGAAGATACCGAATGTAAAAAAAAAAAAAAAAAATTTTTTTAAAGAGGCTAAATAGTTTTGTCAAACTGTAGTCCATCTTGTCTGAATATGCATTTGCAAACTATTTTCAAAGATTGTACGACTGCTGATGTGCAAAACTGTCCATGGTCTTCGTCCGCTAGTTTGGTAGTTCCAGCATTTCAGAGTAAAATAAATACCTCTGTTATTCTGTGCAATGTGAGCAAATCCTGAATTGAAATAACTAGGTCATATAAAGGTAACTCCATGTGAAAAGTAAATCACTGCAATTAACCATTTGCTTGCTAAATTTAATTAAAAGCATAGAACCATATGGAATCAATTATCCAATCTTTTTCTTACAAGTTGCCAAGCTGCTTTTTGACATAACATTCAGTGTTGTGACCAGACATTCACAGTAAGTAAATATGGTACCCAGATAGCAACAAATGTTTTGTCCTGATGGTCAACTTTGGTTTATAAGATGACATGAAAAGTTGTTAAGTGCTGTCGAGTCAGTTCCGACCCAGAGGGACCCTGTAAAGGGTTTCCGAGGCTGTAAATCTTTACAGGAGCAGAAAGTCTCATCTTTCTCCTGCGGAGCAGCTGGTAGTTTCGAACTGCTGACCTTAAGGTTCGCAGGCCGATTTGTAACCACTACACTACCAGAGCTCCTTACCATGATAACGGGAATCAGTAAAACAAGGATTCAGAATGACAGGAAAGCATATAATTAATCAAGAAATAATCACACTTGAAAAGCTGTCTAAGGCTAAGCAATCATATGGAGTGGATAATGTAGATGTCTAGAGGAAATCACTTTAGGACTTAATGATGGAACTTCTCTTTAGCACTATAAAACATGTATGGAATTTATAACCTATCTAAAATATGTTAGAGAAGTTAGAGAGTCACATAGAGTGAGGAAAATGATGGAATCCAAGCACTATAATGCCATCTGAGGCTGGCCAGATTCCTGCGAAGTCAAGGGCTGTGTCCTACCTGGTTTCTGATCCCACTGTTAGTTAGCACATTGGCGGCACCACCAGGGTTATTACATAGTGGTCCATCTTTAGATCTGGAGGAATCTTGGCTGGACTGAACCAATGATTCTGGTCTGAGGCAGATTATACCCCTGGTTTATGAACTAAGAATGACAACTGGATCCAGCTCAGTTCTGAAAAGAAATAAATATATCTGGAAACTTCATTTATAAATCAATTCCCAACTTATACAATTTTAGAGTCTAATCTGGCTTTTTATATTCCAATCTGCAACTCTTAAACCAACAAATAGTAGTTCAGTTTTATAGGTGTGAAACTAAACAAACTTCAGGAAAGTTACTCATATAAGAATCTTAAACACAAGTTCAAATTCTGCCTTTATTTACAAAATGGTGTGATAAAATATCCCCCCCCACCACTCCCGTACTTACAGGTCTCTTCCAACAACACACTTTACACACTGATTTTAGCAATGTTAATAGCACCATTCGTATATTATTTAAAATCAAGAAGATTTCATTTCAGTCACTACGTTGATTTGCCATCATTGACATCCGTGGATGAGATAAGGAGGCATACTGGGACCATCTGCAGCTCCATGGTAAGAACGCTTGGGTCCAGCACAAACAGCTTTGCCCTTATCAGTTTCTGAAGGTCTCCACGGTGAGTAGATACTATGAGAATTTTCGTGCCACAAAGTTTAATAATCCTCCGTGTTTATATAATGTAATTTCCACGTCGTTTTCAAAGGAAGCAATTGCGCCAAATACTTTTCCAGTGCTTGTCTTCAAACAAACAAAAACACCTCTTATCAATCATAAACTCTGCAGTTACTTCAAATAAAACATGAGGGGGCTTCAAAAACTTCATGGAAAATTTCATTACCTTTCAATTCCATTTATCCACAAACTTTCTGAAGGCCCCTTGTAAAGCCTAAAATAGCATTAACATATCAGAAACCCTATACAGGGTCACTGTGAGTCAGAAATAACTCGACGGCTCCTAACAACAACCAATACCGTTCACAGACACAGTTCAAAGCCATCGTGGCTTGATGCTGACTGTTGTTCCTGGGGAAAGAGCACTCTTGTCACAAAACAAACGATGAACACTAGGTTTGCTTTTCACCCCTATTCACATTTAAAAAAAATAATTGTGAAAATCCTCTTTGAATAGCTTTTGGTTTTCAAAACAGGTACTTTTGTTAAAGTGAAACGTATGAAAAACAGGAGGTACCTGTACTCTAACTGCCTGAAACCTTTAAACCTGACAGTGGGCAGGAAGGGAGAGGGAGGACCCAAAACAACAAAATACCTGATATAGCACTTCGTTCATTGCTAAGTAGAAAAAAAGATATTCTACATGACAAGTATTATATAAGCTAGAGCACTAACTCAATGGGCTTAGATTTTCATTTATTAATCGGAGAAGTTATACTTCACTATTCATCTTGCACTAAGTATTTACTGCATAGAACATTACTCTTCCTTTTCCTTCCTAGTTCTAAAGTCTACTCTAAGTCTGAATGCTCAACTCTGCCTCTTTTTGGAATAGTGTAAATGACGTAATTAAAATTAGATCAGGATAGCAAGAACTGAAAACAAGAAAAAGGAAGTTAATGCATGTACTTGAGAGTCATGTTTTCCCAAGGGCATTGCCACCTGGCATTCTGGGGTCCTCAAAGTCAGTAACTGCCCAGTGCTCACTGTCCAAATGGAACCAACATAACATCTTATTACTCCTTACTCCCAACTACATGCAATGTACTCTTGTGTCTTGTCATAGAGCTATGAAGACCTACTCAAAACTCCTCCACTTGACCTGCAGGACATTGTTTCCCAATGCCTCTCAGAAAGGCAACTTCCTAACCCTGACCAGAGACCACCTAACTCTGTAAAAACTCCTTGGCATTGAGCACATTACCAGCAATCGGCTGTTACTTAGTGTACTTTCCTAAGATTAGTCGATGCAGAATAGGGAGTGTAACGATTTACCTGGAGGAAACTCTAATACCATATATGGGTGCTTAACAAACCCTATTTGATGGAAGCAGCATGATATGCAAGAAAGAACAGAGTTAAAATGCCAAGAGACCCGTGATTCAGTTCTGTCTGTGTCATTTGCCGTTAGCTTTACTTATCAGTAAAACAAAGGGGTTGAACTGGATGATTTAAAAGGTCTTGTTTAGATCTAAGGAATCGAAAATTCTCTGATTCAGGTAATAGATTTTGGCACATTAAGCAGAGAACTTTTCTTTTTCTTGAACAATAAATTCTTAGTAAACTTTAATATTCAGTCAGCGTTTAAGAGGAACACCTTCTGGATTTACTGAAGGTGACTGTTGAAACATTAAGTACAAGGGAGGCAGAGTAAGCATGGGGCACTGGAAAATGCCAGAGAATCAAGATGGACTGAAACAGACAGTTCTGTTACAAAACAGACACACACCCTCATGAACATGTATATATATGTGTATGCTAAATTTTCTCCAATGGAAAAGACAGAGCTTTTCCAATCACACAGTTATAGAATTAATAAGAATGTCCTTGAGTGTGTTTAATTTCAACATACCAAACACACTACTATACACAGACAAGCATGGGTTTTTTTCTCATTCCTCTGAAGAAATCGATTCCCTTTATGAAGAGTTTATCTCTAACAAACCTTTGTTGTTAAATCCCATTGAGTTGGTTCCAGCTCATAGTGACCCTGTATAGGGTTTTCATGGAGTGGCTGGTGAGTTTGAACCGTGCCACCGTGTGGTCCAGTGCTTTAGCCCACAGTGCCATTCCAGGATTCCACTTTAAGAGACTATTAAAGATGGTTATGTACAAGTTAACCTCTTTCAAGGATCTGTTTGTTAATTCTGTGGTTATGTTACTGGAAAAGCGTATTTTCCTTTGTAGAAGTGTTCAGCCTGCATTCACACACACATTACTCTGTAAGGTAATACATGCCCGTCTGACAACGAATTCCAAATGAATCTGCTTTCCTTTTAACTTCCAGGGTCCTGAACCTTTTGGATGTCATAACTCCTTTATAGGTCTTTTCTTCCTGGGCTAAACATCTATTTCTTTCTACTTTAAAGTATATAATAAATGGTCAACTTTAAGCTATAACTTATGTTCATTAGTTACTGTTAGTATGCAATTTACAATAAACAATACTCCGGAGGTCCAGGCACTGACTGGTCCTCAGTATACAATCATTTACTTGAAAATTTCAAATATACCTTTATACTCAATGTAATTCCAGGTGAAAGTTCTTCAGGAAATGTAAAAGAGAATGTTTCTCTGCCAGAGAGGCCCAAGGAATCTGCATTTTCTCCTGGAAGGAACTGAAGTGGGGCTATACCAATGCCAATCAGATGATCTTTGTGAATTTTTTCATAACTTTCAGCCAAAACAGCTTTCACACCCTGTAACAAATACTCATTTTATTTCCATTTATCAACGAGACTGTGTTATAAAATAAGCATTTCCAAACAGGTAAACAATAAAATTTCTGTTTATTCTGCAAAACATTTTTAACTGAAGACCAGAGAAGAATTGATTCATTTGAATAAAGGTGTTGGGAGAAGAACACTGAGAGTCCTATGGACTGCCAGAATAACAAGTTAATCTGTCCTGGAAGAAGTCCAGCCAGAATGTTCCTTAGAAGTGAGGATGATGGGACTTTGGACATGTCAGGAGGGACCAGACCCTGGAGAAGGACATAATGCTTGGAAAAGTAGAGGGTCAGAGGAAAAGAGCACGATGCTCCCATTGAGATGGACAGACACAGTGGCAGCAATAATGGGCTCAAACTTGACGGTTGTGAGGATGGTACAGGACTGGGCAGGGTTTCCTTCTGTTGAGCGTAGGGTTGTGATGAGTCAGAACCAACTTGATGAGACCTAACACCACCACCACCTCATATAACATAGTCAATGGTACATCAAAGTTCTTCTAGAAGCCCTTTATTATTATTATTTTGTTAAAATTATTATAAAGCGATAGTAATTTCAAATTCAACATTTTTCAAGTATACAATTTAATGATATCAAGTATACTAATAAAACTCTTTTATGGACTATTTTTTAAGTAGCTCCCTAAGTTATTCTGGATTCCCCTCCGCTAACCCAGGGTTAAGTACAGCCAGAGCCTACCACGGAGAAAGAGCTCTGTAAGCTGGGGCGGCTGCTTTGACCTCAAACAGGGCTCAGGAGGATTTGATTAAACATGGTAGATCATGTGCTCATCAGCACTCTCTCTTGAAATGCCACTAAAATAAAGGAATAAAGGAGGTATAAACCCTCAGGGACAAAAGGAATAGGACGAGAGAATGGTATACATATACTTAGAAGATCAGGTTTTTAGTGTCTAACTGAATGGACAGCTAAGGATCACCAGTTATATTGCAAAGCCTCATATATACAAAAAGCTTAATATCTTTTATTTCTATTTTTCTTACTTTTTGAAGGATCACCAGTTACATTGGAAAGTCTCCTATATACAAAAAACTTAAGATATTTAATTCTACTTTTCTACTTTTTGAACTTCCGTCAAATATATACAGCTGCTTTCTCTCACTATCTCCTTACGCAACATTTTGCATTTACAACACCAGGCCAAGACCAGTCCCTAGGCTTCCTCTGTAAGCCACCTGGAACCAGACTCTGGAAGCCCCGACACTGACTGACCTATATATATAAAGGACAGAGGCTGACGAGCTATGGGAAACCATCTCCCATTCTCCATGTCCTCTTGGTCTAGCCACGCAGGGTGAGGGGTGAAGGCAGGATAACTTGAGGTAGTGGGTGGGCAAGGGGATGCTAGCTGAGGGCCTAAAGGTTCTGGGGAGGTCAGTGGTGAAAGGCAGAAAGGGGAGGAGAAGGAGGCCATGCAGGGCTGTGAGGCTGGGATGGACAGAAGACATACACTTGACTACCACCTCTAATGTTTGTAAGATCCGTGGCAGTGAGGAAGATGAGGTAGAAAAAGGAGGTTTTCTCATCCCAAGATGCACCAGGGGTACCTAACAGGTGATGAACTGAGCCCGGGGGGGGGTAAAAAGCACTGAAGAAGGTACAGGTACAGCCCTCAACTCACATATAACACCAACTTTGCCTAACGACCTGGTCTTTGGAACCTAACCATGCTGGTAAGTGAAGAGTGGGTGTACACGTAAGACAAATACAAATACAGACTGCACTGGGGTAAAGGAACCAATACTGATATACTGATATTCACAGCACCTATAATTAACATCTAAGACAGATGAGATTTTGGCTTATTTCTAAAAATACTTCCATTTTAGGGGGTGCGGTTTAAAGACTCAAAAAGAATGGACTATTCTTCTCTGGCAGATTGTCCATTTATTCTGCAACACAGAAAGTCACAGGAGAAACGACTTCCTGGCAGATAGCCAACCACCATTTTTGGAGGTGGAAAAAAAGGCTTACAATAAGGACATCTACTTATTAACCCTAATGAAGCAAATAGGATAAAGTTAAATTAAAAAGGAGGCAAGTAAAACTAACCAAGGTACAAATTATTATTATAAAGTAAGAGTTCAAGACAGACTCTCTTCTCTCTCCTATACTGCTTTCCTTAAATAAAGACTGATGTAAGCTGAATCAAATTCAGTGTTAAAACACAAGTAGATGGATATAAAACATTACATAGCTACATTAAACCCACTACTGTCAAGGTAGATGCCAACTCATGTGACCCGACAGTACAAAGGAGAACTGCCCTACAGGGTTTCTGAGACTGTAAATCTTTAAAACAGATGGTCTCATTTTTCAGCCTGGAGTGGCTGGTGGATTTGAATCGTGATCTTCTCAGCAGCACTCAGCTTAAACCAGTGAGCTACCACAGCTCTTAAATTATCACATAAGATTGCTTAAAAAAAAAAAAAAAAATCCAAATCAGCATTAAAAAATCCAAGTAAACTAAACTTTCATATAAGGTATTACTGACATAGGGTACAGTTAAAATTTAAGAAGATAAATTTTAAGAATTAATACCAGCAAATACGGTCCTTTGGCAGCCCAGTCTCTTGAATTTCCTGAACCATATTTCTTTCCTGCTAAAATAATCAGCGGGATACCTTCTTTCTGGTACAGCTCCGCAGCCTCAAAAACATCTAACTGTAGATTCAAACAAACACAAACATCTTTAATACAAACTTTGATCCAGTTAGCAATTGTTTGAGTACTTTTGTCTATATCCTTACCGTCTGTCCTGATGGAAAATGAATAGTTTTAGGGGCTGGTTTTCCAATAAACTTATTAAAAAGCTTGATATTTGCAAAAGTGCCTCTTGTCATTACAGCATCGTTCCCTCTTCGGGCTCCGTAAGAATTGAATTCACGAGGGGTAAGGCTACAAGAAATTTATGAAAATCAATTTCATCCAGATAGAAAATAATACATTATCGAGCTGTAAAAAACTTAACTAAAAAATTCAGACACTGGCCATCAAAAATGGGAGTGCTATAATGGCACAAAATGGCTGGCTTACAAGCTTTCACGAGTGTGCTTAGTTTCAGAATGAGGAGGGTAAGGTAGAATCCCCACTGAATTGTTTCCCTCTTCTCCAGATAGATCTGGTGAACGGAGATGGAAGACGATGGTGATAGCATTTTATGACTCAACTGCGAGTACTTGTTAGCAGGATTAATTGTGATGGTCACAACTGTAATTACAGACGATGTGTAACTAAAAGGGAGGTGTAGTTTATCTGTCATTCCAGGACCATCAAGAAGAAGAGTAAGAGTGGAGTGTGAGCATTCTAGAAAAGCGGCGACAGTGACATGGAGACAGAGCAGTCACAGGGTTTAGGCCCACGGACTGAGAAAGGCTGTGGGCCTGCGAGCAGGAGGCTGGCTGGTAGAATGTGCCCTCTGGACATTTAAATGAATAGACAGTTATTGTTTTATAAGTGTACATCAAGTATTTTTGCCTTGTTCATGTGTGGAATATAACATGTGAATGGAGAGCCAGAGAGGAAGTAGGATAAATGTTTCAGGGAGGAGACTGCAATAAAACAACAAAATAAAAAACCAAACAAACAAAACAAAAAACTTATTCAAAATTAGTTTTCACTATGAAAAATGTTAAGTATGTATATACTTGATGGCGTCAAGTGTGGTAGAGGTAGTGAGGTTGGCCCAGGATTGGACATTGTTTCGTTCTGCTGTGCATGGGGTCGCTATGAGTCGATTCCGACTCAATGGCACCTGACAACAACAACAACATACAAGTAGAGAAAATATGAACTCCTGGAATTTCTTCTTTCTTTTATAATCACTACCTATTAGGTTATTTCACAGCAAAACACACATACCTTGTCACTTAAAATGCACCAGTTTAAAATAAAAGACAAGAATTTCTTAGTATCAAATAGTCAATGTTACAAATTTCCCATACATTGTCATTATTATTTTTTACAGTTGGTTTGCTCAAATTAAGTGTCAATAAATTCATCTGGCGGGTACATCTCCAGCACTTTTGATCTACATATTCCCTTCCTCCTCTCTCTTTCCTGTATCTACGCCGTGCACACCGCATCCCCACAGTATCAGTTTACACAACCAGTAGAAGCCTGCTAATCAGTGAGAAATAAATATTCTTTAAAAACACCCTGGAACCATGCACATACCCTCTGTTTGTCAAATACTTAGCAGCAGCACTACTCCTTGCGATGCTTCCGGCAGGGGAGATATGATCTGTCATGACCGAATCTCCCAAGTGTAGTAAAACATGGGCGTTTTCAACAGGCTGAAGTGCAACGGGCTCTTTGGTCTATAAGGTCAAAGGCCCAGGCATTTCGTTACAAGAGAATTGTTTTTAAGTTCACAAACATTTAAAAAAGATCAAACAGTAAAGCAGGGCTTACAAGCTTATCAAAAAATGAAGGACATCTAATATAAGTGGACTTTAAATCCCATGGAAACAACACTGAATCAGGTGCTTCTAAAGAATCCCATCGTTTATTTCCTTTCTGTGAATATAAGAGAATGTGGTTAGAATGGAAGAAAAAACCCTGTCCATGTGGAACAAACAATAAGAGAATACCATCTATCACATGATTCTTTAACAGAATGGATCAAGATTTGCTCAGCACCTTACAACACATTACCGCTTCAGAAATACCCTAAGGGCTAAGTTTCAATATAAACGGAACATAAGGACTTCACAGAGTTTCCAAAAATGATCTATGTAAGTTATTAGGGACACAGTTAATCTTAAGAATGCTATCATGGAAAAAAACTCTTGATTTCATTAAGACACACACTCACGCACTGGGAAGGTAATGAGTGTGATTTTGGATATAAAAGCTATCATCAATTAAGAAATAAGATTTCGAATGCTATGACTCGTTTTTGTTGTTAAGTGCTGTTGAGTGGGTTCCAACCCATAGTGACCCTGTAAACAGTTTCCAAGGAGCAGCTGGTGAACTTGAACCGCCGACCTTGCAGTTCAAAAAGCTTTGCAATCTGGCGCATTAACTCACAGCACCACACCAGGACTCCATTACTGTTGAGTGCCGTTGAGTCGATTCCGACCCACAGCGATCCTGTACAGGGTTTCTGAGGAGCAGCTGGTAAGCTTGAACTGCCCAGCAAGTAAATGATTTATCTTAAGCACCTCTGCTTTGTTCAACGTTATTTTGTTCTGTATCATTGCTTATTGGTCCTGTTTTCAAATTACAACTCAAATCTCACCACCTTGTGCCACCAACTTTTTCCCCTTGGACAACTGCAATTGGTCTTCCTGATCTACCCTTCCTACCCAAACCCAATCCTCTCCCTACATCTGTTTTCAGTATGAAGATGGAGAGATCCTTCGAAGTAGGCCAGGATACTTCTTAACTCAAAACCTTTCAGTGGCTCCCCATCCCACTTAAGGGAAAAAGGCTAAATTCTGTTATTGTTAAGTACCGTCTAGTTGGTTCTGACTCCTACTGACCCCATATATAGGGTCTCTGAGGAGAGCTGGTACGTTTGAACTGCAAACCTTATGGTTAGTAGTCCAGTGCTTATCCTATTATGCCACACCAGGACTCCTAAAATTCTGGATCTGGACACCCATTTTACCTGACATTTCCTACCATCTCAAAAAACAAATGTTTTTGGATAGTGCATCACAGTATTTGTAAAGGACAAGTGTTATCTTTAATCTCCACCACTGTGACAAAGTTACTTAAGGATTCTCTTGTACAGTGGCCTTTGTGTGGTCACTCCATAAGGCCTTCATGCAGAATAACAGCTAGATAAGAACAAAAAGAAAAAGAAAAAGAAAAAGACTTGCCCATCTGGAGCAAACACTAAGCTGGTGGTTGTTTTATGCCACTGAGTCAGTCAGTAGTGTTTCCAAGGAGCAACTGGTGGGCTTGAACTGCTGACCCTGTGGTTAATAGTCCAGCCTAATCTGACTGTGCTACACCAGGCCTCCAAACACTAAGGCGGTGCCATCTAGAACATGACACTTTTGAACAGAATGAGTAGATTCCCTCTTCCTAGAAAGCTTTACTCTTTGTCCAGGTATATTGCAACTCCTTCACTTCTTTTAAAACTGCTTAAATATCATCTCTTCAGACCTCCCTTTCTTATCTACCCAAAACTGCAATCTGCTCCAATTTTAATTTTGGTTCTCCTTACCAAGGTCTATTTTATTTTCTTCCCATAGCCCTGAGCTCTTTTTAACAGACTGTGTAATTTATCTAACTATTCTACTGACAGCTCACCGTCTCTCCACATGACAATTTTGTTTTGTTCACTGACATATCCCAAAGCTCTAGAATAGTGCTTAGCACATATACAAAATGAAGCCCACTGTTGTTAGTGACCCTGTAGGATACACAGAAGCCACAGGGTTTCCAAGGCTGTGATCGTTGTTACAGAAGCAGACTGCTCAATCTGTCCCCTGTGGAGTGGCTGGTTGGGCCAAACCACTGCGCTTTTAAGTCAGCAGTCAAGTGGTTAGCCACTGTGCCAGGAGGGCTCTGGTTTGGCACAAAGTCAGGGCTCAATAAATATTTGTTAAGTGAATAAATACTCTCACTGCTCTCATAGTTACATGTTATTTTCTTAAAAACCAAAGAATAAATATGCATATGTGTAGCTTGTATATTTATAAAACACCTCTGGAAAGACACAGGAGAAACTGACATCCCTGGCTGCCAGTGGGGAGGGAGGAAGTAGTTGGGCAGTAGATGGGTGGTAGTGGGTGGTGGTGGTGTGCCATGGAGTGGTGGGTTCAGACTCATAGTGACCTCTATAGGGTTTCCAAGACTGTAAATCCACAGAAAGCTGCCTCTTTCTCCTGTGGACCTGCTGACCCTGTGGTTAGCAGACTGACTCATTACCACTATGCTACCAGAGTTCCTTAGGAAATGGGTAGGAGGCAGACTTTATTCTTCACTGCTATCTCTTTTGTAGGATTCCTGGTGTGGTACTGCAGGGTAAGCATGGGACTGTGAACTACAAGGTTAGTGGTTCAAACTCACCAGCTGCGTCTCAGAAACCCGTACAGGGTCACTGAGTTGGAATAGACTTGATGGCCCTTAACAACATCTCTTTAGAAGTCTGAACCATTTGAATGGAATTGACAAACAAGGGTGGTTTCTATGAGGTGTGTCAACCTTCCGGATGTGAAATATAGTGTTTGCTGTACATTTCTTTTTTTTTTTTTTGCCCGTCTAGAGACTTTTATTCAGGGTGAGAAAGAGGAAGGTGACCTCTGGTGGAGAGAGAAGGCAGGAGGCAGAAGAGAAGAGGAGAAGAAGAGGGCAGAAAGAAGAGCTGCTGTACATATCTAATAAGTAAATAAAATAAAACTCTAATAATTCAAGTCATTTTCTTAATTATTAGAGATTTCAGATTTTTTTTTTTATTACTCATTAAAAACCTGTATTCAAAATCACTATTTTTTGGTTGGAATTCAGCATTTTTATTTCATTCAGAAAGCAGGATGCATGAAATGAAGGAATGATATTTTATGAAGAAACAAATGAAACTCTTACCTCTACTTTCTCTTTCAAAGCCTTGAACATGGAAAATATTACATGTTCTTCCTCCACCTGATGGACTTCTTCTTGACTAGGCCAAATATTATGAAGATAGATGCTTTTGCCAGAAGGGTCGGTCCCTGGGGTTAACAGTCACTATAGTAAATAACTTTCTCAGAATGTTCACATAGTTCCAAAGATGTCAATTATTTAACAAGATAGTTTAAGCTTAAACAGCTTGAAGAGGTAATTACTTACACATTAAATTCTTTATGTAAACACAGAAATGAATGGCTTTAAGCATTAAGATACCTTTTCCTGAAGTACTTAAAAGAATGGATAGTCCACAAAGCTTTTAAACAAATAAGTTTGGGAGATAAAGCATGTATAAACACACATATGTATAGATAGACAATGAGAGATACCTAAAGGCTCTGTGTGGAAGTCGATGTCCACTGTGCCTGCGATGGCATAAGCTACCACTAACGGTGGAGAGGCAAGGTAACTGGCACGAACACAGTCACAAAGACGACCTTCAAAACTTTTGTTTCCAGATAAAACACCACAAGTTACCAAATCACCCTGAAGGAAAAAACAAAAATCAAGGCATACATGTATAATGAATTCAAGATGATCCAATCAGGAAATTGGATCATCTTGAATTCATTATTGATATATGATTATCCAATCAAGATAACTGGATAAGCACATATCAGCAATTTCAAATGTTATCGTACTGAGGGCAAGACAACCAAAAATTTATTATTAAACACAGAACTACCATACCGTTCTAGCATAAAAAGCGACATGTGTATGTTATTAAATAATTGCCATAAGGATCTAGAAACGATTCTTTAAACAGTTTAACTCACAGGTCACTTCTCCCAAGAGGGGCAAGAGCTACAGAAACTTATCAATATGAGTTTTCTATAATTTAATAACTACATCGTACAGTTAAGAAAACCCTTTGGAAATCTTGCTCATCTACACACATTACCTGTTTTACTGCATTTAAAACTGCTTCTGATAAGGGTGCTGTATTTCCTACACATGTGGAACATCCATAGCCAACGATTTCAAACCTGCATTTCAAGAAATATATGTGATTGACCAGGACAGCAAAACATTTAAGGACAAAGGACAAGTGTTATCATTGCTAGAAGATTCCTCAAGAGAATCTTCAGGACAAATGGATCATCAACTTTCATCATTATGTTCATTTCATAGCATTTAGAGAATCAAATCTGACCCCTAAGACATGTGATTTGTAATGAACACACACCTTGGCAGGGCCTTGATACTTTGGCCTTTCTCTAGTTAGGTTGGTTCAACTAAATACTGACAGCATCCTTCATTCTATACATGAAAAATCCCCTTAGACTATTTGCTACAGGATACCTGGTGGTGCTGTAGGGTAAGCACTGGACTACAAACCACAAAGCTCACAGTTTGAAAACACTGTAAGAGAAAGATAAGGCTATCTGCTTCTGTATAGGTTTACAGCCTTGGAAACCCTATGCAGGGTCACAATGAGTCAGAATCGATATGATGGCAGTGGGTGGGTACTGTTTGCTAAGAATGTAACAGGACATTTTAAAACAATGGATTTGGACATTCACCCAAATAATCCTCTTAATTACTTTCAACTACTTTTCTACAAGTAAAAAAAAAAAAAAAAATCTATCAGACTTGCAAATCAGCTGATGGTTTATGTGAGACAGGTACTAAAATAAATATGAAAAACATCCAGTATCAACTGTTTTTTCCTCAATTATGTAAAAAACGTGTTATTTTTCCCTAAGTTCAAGGACAACTGAACTGATGTATGACAGACCAATAAGCTATAAAACCTCAGTAAAGGAAGTCAATAAATGCAGACTTTACTCTTTTCTGGAGTGACCCAATTCCCGGGAGCGACAGAGCACTCGGTGCTTCCGCTTATACTGCTGGTCGCTGTTACTTGGTTGTGTTGTCTAAATAGATACCTTGAAGCCAGAGATCAAGTCACCTCCTTCTCTGTAACCACCCGGCCCCCCAAGAAACGCTCTGACTGATAAAACCTCAATGAAATGGCAAGATAATAAGATTAGCTGATGACATTTGCATACAGCTAATTTGTCTTACCTCTTCTTTGTATATAAATGGACACAACAAGTAGGTTCAATAACTTGCTGAAAAGAACAGTCAGAATAAAGTGGTAACTGTCACTCACCCGAGCTTACTAAGATACGGTAGTACTCCACTTGAACTGAGGTAATGTGTGACCATCCCACTACCTGGAGATAAGCTTGTTCTGATGTAAGGTTTAACATGGAGACCTGCTTCCACAGCTTTTTTAGCCAAAAGACCTGCACAGTCAACAAACAACAATTGATTGAGGTACCTTTTCTTCCCCTTTTGCTCACATGAAAGCAGAAAGCAAGAAAGCATTGATTTGAGCAGATAAGTCTTCGTCTCACAATCAAAACCCCAAATCACACATCTGCAAGTCATTAGCATGTCCACTTTACTGTAATAATTGATATACTAGCCTTTACATTGGAAGTCAGTAAGCTACAGATATCTCCAGATATCGTGCATACTAACCGAACAAATGATGTGTGCATACGCAATTCATCATAACAAAAACGTAGTCTCTGGGTGGTACAAATGATGAAGTGGTCAATTACTAACCACAAGGTCAGGTGCCTTTGAAGACAGTCTGTCACTCTGCTTCCAAAGGGGACAGAACCCTAAGAAGCTCTTCCGCTCTGCACATGTGTAGTCTTCATGATTGAAATCAATTTGACGGCAACAACCACCATAATACACAAACAGCAACTTCATACTTACTCTGCTGCTAAGGAGCACTGTGGCTCTATACTTAAGTACTGAACTGTGAACCACAGGGTTGGCGGTTTGATCCCAACCTGTAGTTCTGTAGGAGAAAGATGAGGCTTCTGCTCTTGTAAAAATTTAGTCTTGGAAACCCCATACAAGGTCTCTATGAGTTGGAACTGACTTGACAGTTCTTAACTACAACAAAAATGTTTGCACCTTAATGTGGCACTATAGGATAAGTACTGGACTGGTAACAGCGAGGTTGGCAGTTCAAACCCACTGGCCACTCTTGGAAGCCCTACAGAATCACTATGCGTTAGATTTGATGACAAATATGTTGTTAGATGCCTTTAAGTCGATTTTGACTTAACGCAACCCCACGTGTGTCTGAGTAGAACTGCACACAGGGGTTTCTATATGAGGAACTTTATGTGAGCAGACTGCCATCTCTTTCTCCCATGAGGCCTCTGGTGAGCTCAAACTACCACCATTTTCAGCTAGCAGCCAAGTGTTTCGCAGCTATACAACTAGGGCTCATTAACATTTATCATAGTCTTGTTAATTGATTGTCCCATATGAATTTGATATCATCTATAACACTTGCCAACTATCTTTTACTTCCTTTATGTTCCCAATGGAATCTAAGCATGCCGTGCTAAGTTTCTACCAGATAATCAACACAAACTTCTTAACTAGACTTATAAATTAGCAGAAGCAGATATAACTAATGCAAGCTACAGTAAAAGCAAACAACAAAACCCCCCTTGCCTTTGATGTAGTAAAAGCAAAATGACTAACATAAACCAACTCCAGGCTCCTTCAGGGCTACTCAGGAGCTTAGAAAATCTCTCATGTCAAACATAAGATACTGATTTTAAACATGAGCCTAAGTAATAGTAAGTGTAACAGAAAAGGAAAAGTAATTTAGCAAGGACAATAAACCAGAACATACCTGCAGCGAGCATGACAGATGGATTGCAGTTATTGGTACAACTAATAACTGCAGCAATGACCACAGACCCATGGGACAGCTTATATTCACTTCCTTCATAACGAATAGACACGGTGTCATTTTGTTTTTCAGCTGCAATTTGGAAGCCTTTAAATCCAACCTATATAAAGTGCACATAAATAGAAATGAAATATTCTGGATTGCATAGGAAAAAAATGATTGGCAGAAAACACAGCAGATCTTTGACATGTGAGGACTCAAATATTCGGTTTTGATTGTCACCGAAAGGCCTAACATTCAGCAGTTTTGAGTTGAAGCACGAATCTGAAGCGTGACAATTAAGAGCCTGGTGTTCATAAGCAAAGTTTTTATCTACCGAGTCAGCCCACTACCCAGTGTCCACATCTGTATTTGGCCGTATTATTCTCCGTTCACTCCTGCTTACAAGAATTCTCATATATGTGTGGCATAAACTGTGTGTGTGTGTGGCTAAAATGGCTCTGAAGATCTGCTTAAAAAGAAACAGGGAAAGCAAAGCTGGCAGTGACTGGGTAATTGTTGACACTGGCTGGTAGGCAAACGGGAATTCATTACACTGTTTTACTTCTGTACACATTTGATATTTTCAATGACAAAAAAGTAAAAGGATTATAAAAAGGCTCTGAAAAGAAAGCCAACTACTAGTTCTCAGAAAAGAAGAGAAAGTGTTAACAATGAAGTCATGTTCTTCAGACAGAAAACACAAACCCTAGAAGCCCAAGAGGCCACTTTTTATTCAGTTAAATGTTTGAACAGATTTTTATGAGCATTATTATACAGTATAGTGATTTCTTGTTGCTGTTCCTTTCCTCTCTACTGTGGTGAATCACCAAAGTCTACAACAGTGTTGTCCTACAGCTCTTTCTGTAATGAAGGAAATGTTCCATCTCTGTGCTGTCAACAGGAGAGAGCTTCAAAAACGTCAGAGAAATGTACTATTATCTTTTTTTTTTTTAATGTTTTATTGTGAATTATCTGATAGTTTACATGGGAGACCATTAGCTTTACATTCATCCTATTGTGTATCGTTTCACTGCCATGGTTACAAGCATCATCAGCAAGCCTGGCCGCCTGCCCACCCCCCTCACGTCATTGTCTCTGCCTCCATCTCTGGCGTCACTGCTTCCCTTGATGGTGCCAAGGACGTCCGCTCCCAGACTACAAAGTCAATCACTCCCCTCCTTTTGCTACAAAACGTCTACCTTTACATTTCAAACCCTCACAATCAGTCCTGATAATAATTACTCACTATTGTATCGCAAGAGACCTAGCCATATCTCCTTTTAATCAACCACACTCAGAGAGATTGGATACTACTCTGTGGAGATTCTACCTTCCTCCAGGCCCTCTGGATCTAGGTTCCCTCTTGAAAGCTTGTAAGCCAGTCACTTCTTGCCTTTGTAGTCCCCCCATTTTGGGTAGCCAATGTCCAAGTTGCCCATCCCTGTCTACTTTGTATGGAGGGGATGGGAATGATCCTTGCTGTAAAGATTTGTTCCCTCTTTTGAGTTACTGCATCCATAGGCATAGGTCAAGTTCATCAAATTGTATCAGATTACTCTTTTTTTCCTCTTCTTTCTTCTTCTACTTGAGCTCAATCATCCAGTCACTGAAGCCAGGTCAAGTGGGTATAATCTTTAAGTTTGGGTGTTCTTGTGCATATGCCCTCTCTTCTTATCCGCTGGACACTTCACTCTCCATTCTAGTCCTCTGTGGCTATGTCACTGACTCTGGGCCCAAGAGTCCCTAGGTCTGGCCAACCAGGTCTCTACCAGGGTTCACAAAAGTCTATTGAACATTATAGGGCATAGCTCGCAGCTTCATTGCTGTTTTTCCCTCACTTCCCCTTATCGGTGGCGAACGTGGTCACCAATCAGAGCGTGTATTCCCAATGAGTCTTAGTCTTGGAAGAGGGTTTGCCCTGAGGGGACCTGACCACTTGCCTGGATGTCTCCCGGGTGAATAACTTGCTTGTTCTTGTTGTCATCAGTCAGATTTCCTATATCGCTTTGTATTTTTCCTGTCGGTCTTGCTTTCAAGAAGTATCTTCTGTTTTTCTAGCCTTTCCAGGCTGGTCTGCTTGTCCTTTCAAGTGGAAATTTCCCACCTCAGAAGATCCTGGGTGAGGTTCAGGATTCCAACTATGGTCTTACGTAATGCAGAAGCTCCACAGGAAACCTCCTTCATTGTGCACACTGTAGCCACATTTTAGGTATTCCAATCAGTTATAGACAGAAGACGGACTTACAAGCTTTCTATGGTGATTATTTCTGGCTATTGCTTTCTCTCTCCCTCAAGTGTCTGTTTTATAATGGTATGCCAGGGAAACAAAGATTCAAAAGACAGCCAAGCATCATAACATTATTTACCTCCTTTTCCCCATTCCAACCATGTCTCAATCCCTGTATCCCAGAGCCCTGTTGTTTCAAGGTTGTGCATACATCATTATTTACCTCTGTCCCACTTAGCCTATGGAAAACTAATTGTTCTCCCACCCGCTTTGTTTTTCCAGTCCCCTCCTCCTAATTGTGTATTACTCCCCTCTCTAGTACCCAAACTATCTTGTGCCTATTCCCTAACCTGTGCTCCACCTTCCCCTCCCCTCCCCTCACCCCAGCCCCCACATCCTGTGGCTCTTAACTATGCAGTTAGCTAAGTGTGCAGTTTAACAAATAGAGCAGTAATCTACCTTTTCATTTAAGCAGGCTTGGAAATCACTTTTCATATCTGTCACAGCAACTCTATCTTGAGGCCTTTTTGGACCACTGACAGATGCAATTATTGAATTCAGATTAATCTGAATTACCTATGAAATGAGAAAGGAAAAAGAAAAGGAATTAGAATTTACAACTATGGATTCCAATTCAAACACTACTTTTCAAAGCAGAATAAGTACATTAACATTTGTTTTAATGGTAAAATGTTGCTGTTGTTGTTAAGAGCCATGGACTCTGTACAGGGTTTCCGAGGCTGTAAATCTTTATGGGAGCAGAAAGCCTCATCTTTCTCCCGTTGAACAGCTGGTAGTTTCGAACTGCTGACCGTGAGATTAGCAGCCCAACTCGTAACTACTACGCTACTATTGAGTCCTCCTCAAAATAAAAATTTGACACTTTATTTTATTTTGTTAAAACCCACTTCTCCGTTATGTTTCTATTTCTTTGGATAGTCTTGTGTATTTTACTTGGGATATAATCAATCCAAATTAAGATTCTCTTCACTAAAGCATTAAGGGCCCTGTTGATATAAAGGATTAAGAGGTGAGTTGCTAACTCCAAAGTCGGCAGTTCAAACCCACCAACCTCTCTGTCGGAGAAAAATGACATTGTCTCATTGACTCTATGGAGTAGTTTTTTTCACTCAGTCCAAAAAAGGGACACTGTGAGCCAGGATGGACTCAAAGGTAGTAGGTGGTTCACTATGGCTTTAATATTTAATGTTGGTAAGTGCCATCGAGTCTGTTCTGACTCACTATTTTGATTGACCATAAGTATAATTCTGACTTTTCTTATGCTTTCATTTCATGGATTCAGGTGACCCTAGTCTTTGCCGTTAAGTATACATTTAAAGATGTTTTTCTTGAAATTTGCATTGATAAATTTCTAAGGTAACATTTAAATTTAAAGTGATTTTCAAACCAATAAAAACTTTCTTACATTGCTAAATATCTTTATGCTAACATTTAAGACTACATAACCATAAATCATGCCACAATGGTGGAAATTTTGCAAACTTAAGCAACCAGATGTAGACAGTGTGGAAACAAACAGTTTTGTGCAGTAGCATAGTACTTTTTTCATAAAATAAAAAAATAAACAAAACCCATGCCAAATTTAGATTATATACTTTATTAAATATTTAAAAAGGTAAACACAATTATATATAATACATATTCCTGCAATAAGACTGTGTAAAATTAGTGAATAAAATCAAACTGAGTCACAAACAACACTTGTTAAGTAATAATAGCTAACACTTATTGAACAATTACAATGTGAATGGAATTGCTCTGTGAATATTTAGTCCACTTAAGAATAAATATTAAAATACATATTTGATATAGGAAGCAACTGAAGTAGACAGGCTAAACAAATCACTCAAGGTTTTATAGCTAATTAAGTGGAAGAGCTGAGATTCAAACCCAGGAGGTCAGACTCCAGAAATGGATTGTTTTGCATATACCTGGGAGTATTCGGGTTCTCTTGAAGAATTCTGGTCATTTTGAAATAATTTCACAGCTTTAAGGTATGTTTCTATTGACTCTAGTTTGGCTTTGTCAAAACCTAAAAAGAGGATTAGCAAAAAGAAATCCAGTTAGGAATATCTGAAATGTCTAAGGGTAAGGATACTAAACTGCAGTAATGAGCAAGAAAGAAAAATGACAAATTATCAGGTACTCAGAATATATTTCTTTACAAATGAGTAGTTAATATTTTCCTCAAATTTAGTTTGAAGTTTACCTTTCACGAAAACTTTACAAAACAAACATGTTGTGAAAAAGCTCAGTCCACTGGAGCGATAGCATGTGGGCGTGTTCTGAGAGCCCTAGGTGAGCACCCAGCTGATAAGTCAGTGAACAAGCTTTCCCAATCCCAGGCCCAGATATCATGAACTGAGACAAGCTGTTTCTGCTGCATCCTGTCTGGGTTACTGATCCAAAGAAATTGTGAAGCAATAAATTATTGTGTTAAGTTACCCAGTTTTAGGATCATTTGTTACACAGCAATAAACTAATACATTAACTCAGATTAATAAGCAAGGAATGAGGCATCGCTAACAACTGCTCTCCTGAATGCTCGACCAGCCCAAATCCAGACAACATAGTATTTGCTTATACAGGAACCATTCCCTCCACGGTTCCAGATGACTAGTCATGTACTTTGCCACCTGGCTCTTTAATTTATAATTTGCTTTTAAGATGAAAAATACAGTAATTTTGTGAAAAGCAACATTTCCCCCCCAGGTTCTTCCTATTTTATGTCAAACTGTCAACAGAAGAGTGGTGAACGTTCCTAACAAGCTACGAAAAGATTTGGAACCTGTAGCTCATAAAAGCATGTGCTTCTTATTCTTTAAGAGCGAGCACTGGCTCACAAACTCTTTTGCCTGCTGTCTTCTCTACTCTTGGGTACAGGAGGAGACAGCTGTGAACAAGCTCAAGACTGACTTGGTTTAAATCGCATGCTCTGATCCCTAAGGAAAAGTGAAGATATCCATTATTATGGAGGAATAGGGAGGCAAGGATTAGCAATTTGAATAATTCCTTTAAATAGCTGTGAACGGGACACAGGTGAGGGGGTTTGATGACACACTATTATAAAGATATCTGCTAGAGTTTGAGAGCCACTGTTACAAAATAAAGGTTCATGAATATTAAATAATACGCGCAAGGTAGCAACTAATTATAAAATACTGTCAGACAGGCACACTGGAACTGGAAACTTTACCTTAATGATCTTATATCCACTTACCTGTATGCTCTAAGTGCTTTAATGTCACATTGTCAACAGGGAAAAAGCTAAGGATAGCACCATACTCTGGACACATGTTTGCTATTGTAGTCCGATCAACTACAGATAACTGTGAAACTCCACTTCCAAAAAACTCAACAAACTTTCCAGCCACTCCCACTTGCCTGAGGTGCTATTGAAAGGAATAAAGAGAAACATACATGGATTACCTGGAAATGATTAAAATCTAAGTTTCAATCAATATTAATGACAGTTAGGAAACTGTCTTATTCTGGTTTTGTGGCTATTTGAGGATAGTCAACAGAAGAGGACTCAAATGTCATGGATAATCAGAGTAGAAAAGTGTCTGGAAGCTCAAGATGCATAAAATTCACATTTTAACATCTCTCAAATAGGAGTAACACATTAAAGTCGATGTGCCAATTTTGCTAGCAGCCCTTTTTCTTTACTATTGTTGCATGCCCTTGAGTTGGTTCTGACTCCTATGGACCCTGTATAGGGTTTTCTGAAAGCAGATGGTAGGTTTGAACTGCCAACCTTCTGGTTAAGTGCTTATCCTACAGCACCACACCATGACTTTTGTCTTATTGGCAACATATAAAACAACAATGCTTTGAACTACTGATGGCATTTTATGTTTACTGTAATACCATTGTACAGAAAAACTATAGTTACACAAAAACTATATACTAGCTATAAAAACCCTTCAAATTTCAATTGGTCTAATTATTTGTAGTATCATTATTTATAGGTAATTTCTTCGTTGGTAGAATAAGTATATGGCTTTTAACTTGATTTCTTTTAAAATCATTTTTCTTAGTTACTACCAAGTAACCCAAATAGTTACTCACCTCTTTAAAATGACAAAAAGTCTCAGATTGATATAAGAAGAGTGACTGGGGCCATGACTAAGAGTGAAACAACAAACAATCTATGAATAATATTAACCATACTATTTAGAGCCGCTCGGGATCATGGATTCCAAACTCTTTTCATAAATGTAGAAACTCAGAGGAAAAGGTTATACTTTTGAGAATTGTAAGAAAGACAGATTAAATAGACCAAATCAAATACTGCTTTCATCAACTTAATGAGGTAACCACAGGATACATTTTGGGAAATAATGTATTAATCCTATAAAAATCATGAATTGCCTTAAGCAAAAAATATCCCTCCAAAGCAAACAACACTTAAACTAGTAGAAAAGGTCTACCTAGAACAATGTGCTCTTCTCTATGGAGCCAAATTGACAACAGTGACTGGGAAGACCAGAAGTGAACCTTAGTGGTGATGAGTCTGGTTGCACAATAAGAAGAATGCAATCAGGTATCACTGCAGCACACAGAGAAACTTGAACTGGGATGTATTTCTGCTGTGCATGTTCTCAACAATATCAAACATTACAATTAAAAACAAAAAAATAGTCCCACTAAACTAATCAAGAAAGTCTGCCTGGAGCATTGTGCTCTTTTTAAATCTCTCTCTATGGGATCCAACTGACAACAGCAACTCAGATTCCATAGGAGCCTTAGGGGCAGTGAGCTTGTGTTAATGAAGGATCACTTAGCAAGGGAGGGTGAGAATGACTGCACAACCCAAGAACGCAGTGATGTCATAGACCTACGTGAAGAAATTGCCGAATGGGTCTGTCTTTGCTGTGCATAGTCTCACCACCACCGACAAAATAAATAAAAGTAAAGAAAAAAACACGAATCTGTTGTTGCCAGGTGCTGTGGAGTCCATTCCAACTCACGGGGACCCTACACAACACTGTCTGGTCCTGCACATCCTCACAACTGTTGTTGCACTTGAATAGAATGTTATTGTTGTTAAGTACCATGGAGTTGGTTCTGACTCACAGTGACCCTGCACAGGTTTTCTGAGGCTGCAAATCTTTACGGAAGCAGAAAGCCTCATCTTTCTCCCGTGGAACAGCTGGCAGTTTCAAACTGCCAACCTTGAGGTTAGCAGCCTGATTTGTAACCACTACGCTACTAGGGCCTCAAAAAGGAAAGAAAACAAGATGCAATTAAGAGCAAAACATAGATATATTATTGAATCAAAGAGTCCTGTAGTGCAGTGGATTACAAGCTGGGTTAGCAGATTGAATGTACCAGTCACTTCAAGGGTTTTCTGCTCCTAATTAAGATTTACAGCCCTGGAAACCCCACACAGGATCCATAGAAGTCAGAATCGACTTGCTGGCACACAACTAGCAACACTGGCACCACCATTTATGGAGACAATAAGCCAAAAGGTCAAAAACATCAATAATAATATTAAGAAAAAAACAGCCAGGGGAACCTGAAAAGCAGCATTAATTTTCAGGACCTCAACAATTTGATTTCTCTAAGAACATAATGGGATACTCCTTTTCCTCTAGGAAAAAGCCCACATTTCATAATCTAACTTCCTCATCATTTGGTAACATGCACCACACATCAATCATTTAAGATGTCAAAAATTTTCCTATTAGGAAAGAAAGATCAATAATGAATACTGATAAAGGTATTACCATTTTCTTACCCCGAAGAGTATCTGGAAAGCCTCAAGACGTAATTATCGAACAAAAAAATTCTGGGGGAGACCACTCAAATTATAATTACAATGGTGCTTTAAAGTTTGTGAGGATTGGCAATAAAATATAATAGCATTTTTCCATGAAATTTTTGAATCCCCCTTGCATACATGGACCATTTCTCAGGGTTTTTCATTAATAAAATGCTATTTAATCATACAATAAAGTTAGTGAGAACCAGAAATTTAGGATTGAGGGACACTAATTATTGTTCATGGAATCCTGGTGTGGCACTATAGGATAAATATAAGCACTTGACCACAAGGCTGCTTTGAACTGCAAGGCTGGCAGTTCAAACTTACCAGTTGCTCCTCAGAAATCCTATTCAGGGCCACTAAGGATTAAAATCAACTGGATGGCACTTAATAACAATTATTGCTCACTAGGACCAGGAGTCCTGGTGCAGTGCTGCAGGATAATGTGCTGGACTGCAAAGTCAGTCTGAACCGCAAGATCAGTGGTCCAAACTCACCAGCTAGCTACTCCTTGGAAATTTCATACAGGGTCATTATGAGCTGGAACTGACTCCCGGCATTTATCAATAAAACAACAGGAAGGAAACCTTTTCAAAATTGTAAAAATATTTTACAAACTTAGAGAAAAAGTTTTTGTATAGTACTTCATAGAAAAATATGACACTGCCATATTTTATAATCCATATTTTTAAAAGCATTGTCTAGTAGCGTAATCATTCCAAAAGGACAGATGATTTCACTAAATCTAAAGGGGATATAGTTAGACTTCTGCTAAATAGGATTTTTTTTTTTTTCAATCTCACATAGTCAACAAGCATTTACTGAGACAGTAAGGAATAAATTATGTGTGGAAAACTTGACTTGGACTGCCTGGATCATGATGCTTGTTCTAGCATTACTATTTAGCTCCTGGGCCCTTGGGTAAGTCATCAAACCTTTATGTGCTTCAAGTCTCTGCGAAGTAAAATGGGGAAACTAACTGTACTTACCTCATAGGCTTGTACTGATAAATGAGTTAGAATGTTTTGTACTTACTAGTAGAACGTGTTTAATGTTTGTTGTTCTTATTATGGTAACTATGACAAAGTGGCAGTAATGCCAGAATGCTGAGGATGCTGTGATGACCAAACAATCCTGTTCCTGGGCCTCTACACTTACATGAAAACAGTGTCCACTTGTGAAACAGCCAACCACAACTTAAACTTACCTTTGTAATGCCAAGAACAACATCTATAGATGTAACAAAAGGATTTGATGACCCAGTTAACTCACATCCAACCACCTCTGGTAAAGTAAGAGAAACTGGCAGACCAAGCATAACTGCTTCCGTTTCAATGCCTCCAACCCCTAAAGGAACAGAGAGGCCTATTAGCACAGTAATATTTAAAGAGAATTTATCTTTATCAATGCGTTTTTCATGAGCTTCTGCTACATGGCACCTTACAGAGTTACAGCACTTCTATTTTTATGTGTATAATGAACTCACCCACTCACTGCCATGGATTCACAGCGACACTCTCAAAACAAGGACTCCACAAAGATGATGGTTAGAAAACTATTTTTGCTTTTATATTACATTCAGTAAACATTTACTGAAGGAGCCCTGGTGGCACAATGGCTAAGCATTTTGGCTGTTAAATCAAAAGGTTGGCGGTTTGAACCGACCAGCTACTTTGCCGGAGAAAACGTGCTCCCATAGATTACACCTACGGAACCCTAAGGGGCAGTTTTACCCTATCCTAGAGAGTCCTGGTGCGGCACTGTTGGTTAATGCACCGGACTGCAAAGTTGTGTGAAACGCAAAGTTGGTGGTTCAACCTCACCAGCCACTCCTCGGAAGCCCTATATGAGGGCACTATGGGTTGAACCAACTCGATGACACTCTCAACAACAACACAGGGTTGCTAGAAGACTCTATCCTATAGGCATCCTGGTGTGGCACTGCCATAATGTGCTGGACTGCAAGGTCTGTTTGAGTTCTAAGGTTGGTAGTTCAAACCCACCAGCCACTCCTCAGAAACCCTATTACAGGGTTGCTAAGAGTCAGAACCGATTTGATGTAACCAAATGTCAACACTCCACTAATGGTAGGGCTGTGCTGGGCAAATTTCTTTTCATAACTTTCTTTTACAACATGGCTTATAGACTCTCAAGGATTTAAAAATTTTTGTGTGGTGCTGTAGCACTGGACTGCAAACCACAAGGTCAACAGTTTAAATCCACCAGCTGCTCCTCAGAAAACCTAGAGGGCTGTTTTGAGTCAGACTGGACTCAATGGCTCTTAACAAAAGCAACAAAGAGATCATCAGCCGCTGCTATTCATGGTCCTTAATGTTTTCCCACACCCTAGTTCCCCAAAGAAATGAAATATAGCTTGTCATTTACTTACCCCATCCCAGAATTCCCAAACCATTCACCATGGTTATATGAGAATCTGTGCCCACGACAGTGTCCGGGAAGAGGAAGTCCTTTTCTTTAAAAACCACTCTCGACAAATATTCTAAGTTTACTTGATGAGCCATTCCAGTTTCTGGAGGAATTACAGCCACATTTCTAAAAACTCTTGAATTCCACTATTTTGTTTAAATTTAAGAAATATAAGAGTTAGTATAGTATATGAATTTGTTCATTATGGCATAAATAAACACTGACACCATAATGTCTTAGTAAATGCTCAAAAGAGTCAATTCCAAGTTTACAGCACTTAACTTTAAATCTAACTTCAATTATTTTATAGATTATTAACATATTATGCCTAACAAAAATGTCCAAATAGTCCAGATAGATGATGCTCCAACTGTGTTCTCAGGAATCTCAGGGGTGGGAAAAAGGGCGAACCTAATGTACAAGGTTCACCAAAGTCATGCTGTTTTATACACTTGCTTTCCAGTTAAGACTTTGTTCTGAGGAACAAAAGGGTTCTAATTGCTATAAAATCTTTAAAAGACACTACTCCAATGATATCAAAATAATAACTATCAATATTTTTATAAATTTCTATACAAAAATTTCCCCAAATTATTTATACCTTGAAAAACTGAAGCCGCTCTCGATTTCTGCCAAATTCTACTTCTTGATTTTTTAATACTGTTTCAGGTCTAAAAGGAAGAAGAGCTGGCATTAAACGTACGTATTACAGGAAAAGATTTGCCCATGTTTTTCTTAAGTTTTCAATTTTATGCACATATACATACACTTTAAAAATCCTAATCCTTGGAAGAGCAACTAGACGTCTTAGAATCAGCTATTTTCTTTTCCAATAAGGAAATTCTGCTTTAAATAACACACCATAAAATGGAAAAATCTTTTACTCAGTTTAACAAAATCATGTTCCAAACCACGTATTTTACTGTGCAAGATTTGGCTAAAATGATAATAGAAATAAAATGGTAAACTTTGTTGCATTTTATATTGCAAGGAAAAAAAGAGGGTTGTGAATAGCTCATTCAACAATGGTGGTAATGGCTGTGTGCCAGCAAGTTGGTTCTGACTCATAGTGACCCCTGTATAGGGTTTCTGAAACTGTAAATCTTTAAGGGTGCAAGTGCTTCACCTTTCTTCCGAGGAGTGGCTGGTAGTTTCACACTGCTGACCTTACAGCTAGCCCAACTTGTAACCCATCACACCACCAGGGTTCCTTCATTCACCAATAGGCATGTATATTTATATCTACCTTGCTCTTGTGCCAATTAAACTAGGAGATGGGTAATGATTCGATAATGAGTTATTGCTATGTAGCAACAGTAGACACCTCGACATCACATTATAGTTTAAAAAGATACTTTTTATAAAAATCTTTTACTCTCTCTCAAAATGCTACTTTATATATAAGTGGCCATTTACATGGACTTATGAATCTAGCTTACACAAATTATTTAAACTAAGAGAAAAAACAATTTATCTATGAGGATAAAAAATTATCCTCACTCCAGTTAATATATATATTAAAACGTCCGTCCACATGAAATGAGTCCATCAAATAGATGAGTAACAAGTAAAACAGACAGTGGATTATATGGCATATCATCTGCAAATCAGTCATGGCTCTATGAAGTAATCTTAGATAGACTCGAATTTTGAAAAGTTTTTGTCAGCTATGACTCATGGAAGAACATAAATAGAAGATTTTGGACATCAGTAAACAAAATTTGGACCTATGCTCGGATGAAGGTAAAAGTGTCTTAAAAAAGAAAATTGTTACTAATGAAGAGACATGGATTCATTACTAAGAGCCTGAGAGTAAATGGCCATGTATGAATGGAAACATCCTTAATCACCAACCTAGAAAAAATTCAAAAGTCAACCATCAGCTGAAAATTTGATGCTTATAGTTTTCTGGGATTCTCAAGCGCCAGTATTGGAACACTTATCAGGAAAAAGGTTCAACAATCAACAGTGCTCGTTACAGTGAGATGCTCACTGAAGAGCTGAAGCCTAAACTTGGTCTTAAACCCAGAGGACTGCTCTCCTAAGGCATTGTGATCTTGCTGACAATGCACATTAGCACACCTCTACAACACTGTCCTGGTATGTCGCTGTGGGTTAATGCACCAGACTACAAAGCCATTTGAACTGCAAGGCTGGTGGTTCAAGCTCACCAGCTGCTCCTTGGAAACCCTATACAGGGTCGTTATGGGTTGGAATCGACTTGAAGGCACTTAATAACACCACCACCATACTGTACAACAACCATACTGTTGACACTAAAAACTTGGTTCTGATGTGTGAAAGCACTCTCTCTCTAGTCCTGATCTTGCTCTACCACATTTGCACCTGTTTGGTGAGACCAAGATTCACTCTGAAGAAGCAGCACAGACAGCAGTGCATTCGTGGCTCGCAGCTCAGCCTAAAACATTTTTTTAATAAGGGAATATGAAAGCTCGTTGACAGATGGAGAAAGTGTATTGAAAAGCAAGGAGAGTGTTGAAAAATGATGTATTTGTCTTTTCTGAAGGTTGATTAAAATAAACTCTACAGCCAGAGTGTAGATAATTTTTGACTCATGCTCATGCAAGCTCATAAACATAGCACCATGTTTAGGAGTTCTGGTATGGTGTTGCAGGATAAGCACTGAACTGTTAACTGCAAGGGACAAGCTCACAAGCCACTCCTCAGAAACCCTATATAGGGTAACCATGCAATATTTTTATCTAACTGGGACTTTAAAAAATAATTTATTTCAAATAGCTTTAAGTTGTTTATTTCACCTGCCAGCTGTGCCTGGAATATCAATAAAATGTAAATTATATTCAAGTCCTCCAGGGTCCAGCTAATTATGGTTGTTTAACTGTCAACATTTTAAAATTTCAAAGGCCACTTAATTCATAGTGATTGTCTTAAGTGATGCCACATCTTAATGAGACTTCTCTGAGGACCTCAGGGAGCACATTATTTCCAGAGCCACTGTAATGATTCTCCCTTTTCCTGGCACTTACGGCTACAAAGTGCCACACAAACCTTTATTAGCTCATAAGCCTACTTCCAATTAGGCAATGATTTCAAGCGGACGGATGTGAAGCTCTCACCTTCCTCCCTCGATTTCTTGTCTGAGTCTACATGAGTACTTCACTGAGGCAAGAAAGAACACAAAGGAGAGGGACTTTCCCACAAAGCCAACAAGAAAATCCATGCTTTTAAATCAACAGAGTTATCTAGGAAATTAATTTTTGGATAAGAAAAGATGTTAATCTCAGAAGTCAACATGCACTTAACAATAATGAGATCTAGATAGCTAGAAGAGAAAGGAGTGATACTGGGTTCTTAGAAAGGAAGAGTACATGAGTCATGAGAACACTGAGGCTTTACAGAAATACTCAGCTCAAAAATTTAGAATTAGATAAAACTTGAAAGACCCAGTTCAGGGACAAATGAATTAATGTATTACTTGGTATTTAGGATGAAATATGTTAAGAGTATTCTTAGCTATTTTAAATCTTTAATTTGTTAATATTTTCATTCAGCTTTAAAAATGTGCAGACTCCAACATCCCCTCATTCAAAACTTAACTAAGTTATTTTTTTTAAGCTTCATTAACACTTTAACATTCAAGCCATAGAACTACTTTTCTTATTTTGAAGAAGTACCTATTAGGAAATCTAACTAAAACCGAATAATAAGATTTTTATCTAGGCAGGTTTACTGCATTGCATGGTACTATGCATTTATGTAAAAGGGTTCATCTAAATATATGTCAATATCATTCTTAACATAATCATAATAAGGTGGGCTTCAAAAAGTTCATGGAAAATGGAATCAAAAGATAAAATTTTTTCACAGACTTTTAAAAGACCCCTTGGATAAAGAGATCTTATGGTATGATGCTATGGATCAGCAATGTACTGTGAACTACAAGGTTGGCAGTTCAAAACCATCAGCTGCTCCTTGGAAACTCTATACAGGGTTGCTATGAGTAGGAACTGACTTGATGGCACGTAACAACAAATGCAATTTATAAATAGGAAAATTCCCTAGTAGGTAAAAGTAAAGCATAAACAGGGAATTCACCAAAGAAACAGGATGGTATAAATTCACTAAAGATGGTATAAATTCACTAAGAATTCACACATCTAGAAGAGACCACATTTTTCTGCTTAAGTGTACATTAAATATATTTACAGAGAAATCTTAGCAAAGGTTTGCCTTCTAAGGAACAAAAATAGGTAATGGCATTTTGGAATCGACTTGATGGCACTTAACAATTTAGACAGTGACTACTACCACTTAAGGAACTTGGGAGTTTCTTTCCGAATAATGGGAAATGCATTAATAATGACCAAATCAGCAGAATAAATATGAAGGCAGTATAATAGGAATTGGGAGGCAGGGTGTGTGTGTGATAAATATGATTTCCTTAACTCAAAACAGCCTGGCTAACAAATACTAACAACAACAACAACAACAAAACAAACAATTTCATACTCAGGCACTGGTTGCAAATGAAAAGGACACAGAATGGGTGTGTTTTCAATCTGCGAGGAAAATTTTCCTGAGTTTCGGCCCAGTTCTCCAGAATCACACGGTCCTCGGCAGGTAGTCTGGCCTCTGCAAGGAAGCTTCTTAGGCTGCACTTTTAGTGGCGAGAGTTTTCCTGCTTTCTGCAGGTCACCACCTCCAGGATTTGGGGCATTCTGTATAGCACTATCATTCCAAAAAAGAAACAAAAGATACAATTTATAAGTGACAGAAATTTAACTCTTTAAAACATACACAGTAAGAATGGAAGCAATTGACTGAATGCTCAAAAGCTAATACATCATCTAATTTAGGTATTAAAAGCAAATCTCAGATTATACACACACAAAAAGCGTGTGTGTAAACAGATCATTTAAATTTATAGCAATGAAGCAAATTCTAAAGTGTCCAATAAAATCATATTCATATACTTTATAACAATTTAAATAACTATTCAGCAATTACTGAAATAGATTTTTGTTTGAATCTAACAACTCTGAAAAGCTCAGAGCCACAGCTTTAATTTAGAGAGACCTAACCTCACATAGGTCTAATAAATTGCAGTCTTATTTTGTAATGTAATGTAGAATTTACATTACAAATTTGTAACGTAAATGTAAAAGACAGCTGGTACATGGTAATAGACACATGTCTTTTCTAGTCTGACCTTAAAAAAAAAATCAAATATAAAAAATGTAAGAAATTTATTTCGGTAGGAGGCAAATAGAGCTCCAGTGGGCTCATTGTTTTCAATCACCAATTAGTTAAGACATTTGTGGCTCACATCTTTACATCGTCTCTGGAAGGTAAGTAGGGTTTTGTTTTTTTTTTTTAAACAAAAACTACTAACCTTTTATTAAAAAAAAAAAAAAAAAAAAGGAAATGAAGACTGCATTAAGATACACACTTCAAATAGTGGCTCTAGGCTCATACAGTCCTAGCAAACATGGCAGCCGAAGTACTTACACAAACATAAAAATAACTTTAAACCCAAATGAAGTACACACAAATCTGACAACTCATAAACGTTTTACCAGTTTTTCTTTTGGTAAGTAGTAAATGATAGAAAACGAATCTCCTTTTCATACACGCCCAGTAGGTTGGCTACCATACCAGTGAGCTTCCATGGCTATCTTTAAAAATAAATGTAAAGAAGTACCATTTATTGAAGTCAATTTGTAACGAATGGTCAACCGTGAGATCTGTTGGGCAGGCAGGATGGACTTTCTTAGGATCACCTCCAAGGGTTTTCACTGCCTCCCTCATAGCAGCAAAATCCACCATTGCCGGTATTCCACTATACAAAATAAAGAATGATTCAATTATAGTTTGACTTGTTTTTTGATATATGATTAACAAATGATCAACATACATTTATTCATTTTGATACTTAAAAGTATCCCTTTTGAGTTTGCTTTAATATTTGATAATATATTATTCAACTTAGATGCTACTCGTTTAATGAGAATTACTAGTAAATGCTGAGAACTGGGTTCCTCAGGGAGAAAATGCACCAAAATTAACACCTGAGATGATTTTCTAAGGCCAAAGATTTCAAAGGGTCTGCCCCTGGAATCCTTTCTCCAGCCTTCAGTACTATGATAATCCCCTTTTCCTTAGCTCTAGCCCCTTTCTCACCAGTGTCTTCTTGCTACTCACAAAAGGTTTTTGCCATTTTCCGTTCATCCACTCAGCTACATAATTAACATTTACTAACTGCCCTTAATGTGTACAGTCAAAGAAGGCACCGTTTCTACTCTTGGGGAACATGTCAGGAAGATAAAGCAATGATTACAGAATGGTATTATGAAGGACCATATTAGCAGTATACAGGGTACAAAGAGCAGTGAGGCATACAAACCAGGTTTGGGAGGTAGGAGAGGAAGACGGAGTTTACTTGTCTAATTAACTCCTATGCTTTCTTTAAAACTCAGCTCCAAGTTGACTCTTCAGTAAATAATCCTTGGAAGTCCTCATCAGGTAAGGTTTCTCAGAATAGGGGAAAGGATGTAGATTCTATTTTAAGAGTTAGGAAAACCAAGTGGTTCATTTAAAGGAGGATTATATGACCTGGTTAGCATTTTCACCAAGTCGCTCCACCCAATGTACAAAGAAGAGACTATAGATCACAAATGTAGAAGCGTGGATACAGGTAAAAGACTTCTACAGCTGTAATTCAGGCAAAACAACAACAACAACAAAAAAAAAGGTGGCTAGAAACAAGATGACAATGGTGGAGAAGGCAGGAAATATCTGGACTCAGGGTATATTTCAAAAGTACAACCAACAAAATTTGCTGGTAGACTGACAATAGCTATGAAACAAAGAAATCAAGATGAGTCGTACAATTTGGGCCTTAACAAATGGAGAGAGGGGCTGGAAATCAAGTTTTGGCTATGTTAAGTTTGAGAAGTATACTAGAAATGACAAGTAGTAACTAAGCAGTTAAGTAAACACAAGTTCTGAATACATGGTGTAAGAAATGGTTGGTGCCTATTTTAAAGGAATTGTTTCAGTTTAGAAAGGGTAGTTCAAATCTGAAAAAGAGTAACAACAGAGTCATTCACCAGTTAGCCTGAATTGTAGTAAGGGAACATTCTGAAAATTCATTCATTACAAAATAAACCTTTCACTTACGTAAAATCTTGAAGAAGAACACGGGCGGGAAAAAAGGGCACTTCAACATTGTTTTGTTTGGTTTTCCAGTCTAAAATGTTCATAACATCTTGCTTTTTCATTAAAAAACCATCACAATTTCGTACAGCAGCTTCCAACAGGACCCGTATTGAGTAAGGCAGAGCATCTGATTCAAAAGAAAGCATCTGTATTAATAAGGGAATAGTCATAACTAGTGAGTCCTGGGGCAGTGCTGTAGGATAAGCACTGGGGGCTAACCAAAAGGCTGCCAGTTCAAACCCACCAGCCCCTCCTCAGAAACCCTATACAGGGTTGTGATGAGTCAGAATGAACTCGATGGTAGTTACCAACAACATAAGACTCAAAGCAGCAAAAACTTAAGACAAAAAACAGTTGTTTTTTTTTTTTAATTTAAAAAAATTTATTTTTTGAATCTATTAAACATGAGGTAAAACATCATTAATGTTAACACCAGACTTTTTATCACTTTGATTTTTCCATATATAAGCCCAAGGCCTTGGTAAAGCAGATACAGCCTACACATGAGAGCTGTCCTGATTTGGGAACATCTAACTATAACCATGACAAATAAATACTTGATGTTCAGGGAAGACCAAACTACTGAAAAGCACAGAACATTAGATTTAAAGAATGGCCTCTTATTATAGTCCAAATGGTTAAACTGTTTCAGAGTTGTTCATTGGAAAATTAATATTGAATAATTACCTAGAAAATGCCTCAACTCTATAAAAATGTATTGGCGCACTTGGGTGTGTAAAATTCATTTCATGAAAACCTTAAGTCACTCTGATTACTAGTTCATGACTACATTAAAGAAACAGATTTCAGTCTTAAAATTTTTTTCAGTCATATTAAATTCTTATATGAGCTTTTACAAGAAGCAAGACTGACTGGGACTGCTTGGCTAAACCATGTTTTGTCCACACAACAGAGCACTATGTTTAAAGGAGTGACAATATCTATAGAACTGGTAAAGAATGTACTCTAGGCTATATCATTAAGTGAAAAAGCAGTGCTCATAGTATTTACAGTATACTATCTTTTGTGTAAAAAAGGAGTTTAATATAAGTATTTATATATATTTTCAAAATGAAACGAAAGGAAAATTGCGTATATATCCCACATTTATTTTAGATGTACCCTCCCAGTGGGATAGATACTAAGGCAAAGAGAACTATAAAGAAAACATGTATGATATTCTGAAATTTATCATATATACTAGGGATCTTCAAAAAGTTCATGGAAAATGCATATTAGGAAAAAACTATGCATCCATTTCAAATTTTTTTTCACCAAAATAAATGTGTACTAACTTGTTATAACATATCTGAATAGGATTTCGTTTGCAGCACTAAGAAGGATAAGACATCAGTTTGAAAGAAGCTTCTGTAGCGTTGTTGTTATTGTCGTTAAGTGCCGTTGAGTTGATTCCGACCCACAGTGAGCCTGTACAGGGTTTCCAAGGAGAGCTAGTGTAGCTTGAACCACTGACCTTGCAGTTCAAACGACTTTGCAATCTGATGCATTAGCCCACAGCGTCACATCAGTGGTTACAAATTGGGCTGCTAACCTCAAGGTCAGCAGTTTGAAACTACCAATGGTGCCGTGGTAGAAAGATGAGGCTTTCTGCTCCCGTGAAGATTTACAGCATCAGAAACCCTATACAGGTTTTGCTATGGGTCGAAACCAACTCGACAGCACTTAACAACATCAGAGCAACATGCTCTGAATTCTGCTAAAATTGAACCATAATCAAACATCTAGTTTATGGTAAAGCTTGGGTGGAACAATGCCCCCAAAGAAACTAGCAATTTACGAATGGATAACTCGTTTTAAGATGGAATGAGATGTTGAAGATGAAACCCACAGTGGCAGGCCGTCATCTACATAAATTAGCAAGAAAAAAATTCATCTCATTTGTGCCAACTGAAGAGGACTGATGAGTAACAGCAAATACATAAACACCACCACAGATAGTTCAACTGGTCCAACTTACACAATTTAAATGGAAAAATTAAAGTTGAGCAACAACAACAACAACAAAAAGACTTCATTGACGTGATTTAATTCCCAGCATCCTCAGTTTCTTACAGATGACCTAAATGGCTGGTATCACTGCTTACAGAAGTGTCTTGACTTTGATGGACTTTATGCTGAGAAATAAGTTTATATTTTTTATTTTCATCTTTTAATTCTATTTCCCCCAAAACTTTTTATGTCCCCTCATGAAAAGAAAACAAATAATTAATTGTGTTATCATGGTTGGGAAGCAAGACTTTTTTTTTTCCTGCATAGTTTTTTTTTTTATAAATGTTTTATTGTGAATTATATGATAGTTTACATGACAGAACTTTAGTTTTACATTCATTCCATCGTACATCATCTCATTGCCATGGTTCCAATCCCCTCCACGCATCATGAACCAACCAAAGGGTATATCCTAGAAATCCACCCTGCTCTACACTTTCCCCTGGGGAAGCAAGACTTTTAAGAGAAACAATGTACAAATATAAAATCAGAGTAGCAAAAATAAGTAAGTAAAAATCATTACATCTCAATTGGAAACATCAGTATGAACTCAGTATTTCTTTTCTTTCTATAAAATATATATTTCCCAGTTTTTTGACCACTAAAAATAACTGCCCATATAGTCATGAACTTGAGCAACTTAAATGGCTGCTAACTATTATTTCTCAAAGGAACCAGAGTTCCTTGTATAAATGACCAGCTGCATGTCTAGGACAGGGCACATACAATATAAGTCTGGACCATGGTACCAAAAACCACAGAGGTTGCCAAAGATTAGTGGGGGGTCATGTCATAGGACCTAATCAAAAGAGGATCCCTTCCTGGCTACAGGTAGATCAATTTTCATATAAAAAAGATTAACAACTGCAATTCTTTGAAACACACCCAATACTGAAATATTCCCAGTTAATAACAATTTTTCAAAAAATCCTTCACTGATGGCCAGTGGGAGTTGCTAGGGCATTAATCTGAAGATCAGCAAATAAGGGAGGAAAAATCAGACATTTAATCTCACTTTTCATGATTTCAAGTAACCAAATAGCTTAAAACAAAACAAAAACCCAACCAAATGTTACTTATAGAATTACAGCTAATAAACAAAGAAGAAATGATATAATTAGAAAAACCCAGCAATGTGCAACAGCTAATGAAATAATGAATCTAGAAAGAGCGGGTCATAACCAAATGCTAGACTAACCAGGTGGTCTGTAGATTTACATGGATGGCTCAAGCTGATAACACCTGCATCCACTTAGCATCACTAAAAAAGGGACACTACAGACACCATTTGCCTCCTTATGAAACAGGAAATACCAATGCCAACTAGGAAGTGTTTCTGCAATACATTATTCAGACTCTGATCAAATGTGTAGCTCTGACTTCCAGTTAACAGGAAACATGGGGGGTAGTGGATCAATAAAACAATACCACGAAGAAGCAGTAAGTCAAATCAAGAATGTGGCATATGTTTGAATAGTGTAAAGAACCTGTTTCCTTCAACAGAAAAATGACATGGAAAAAAAGATAGGAGGGCTGTTGTAAATGACATTAACAACCAAATGCTACATATGGACTCCATGTTGAAAAAACAACACAAAACAAAACAAAAAACCCTCGAAAACTTATTTTTTTGAGATAACCATAGAAATGTGGATAGGACTGAGCTTTAGATTTTATTAAGGAACTATGATTAGACTCTCAAGGTGATTACTGGTTTTTAAAGTCCTTTTATCCATCAGAGATCCATACTGAGGTATTTACAGGTTTAAAACAATGGTGGAATATTTGAAAGAAAAGAATAGCAAAATGTTGACAAATGGCTAAGTACATGGTGGGTCATTTCTATTTTTATATTTGAAAGAAATTAAATACAAAAATTAAAGAATATGAAGTCTTAAGTACAGAGAGTAAAGGATTACAGAATCAGAAATGCGAGCTCTGGTGGTGCTGTGGGTTAGGTGTTGGGCTGCTAACCACAAGGCAGGTAGTTCAAATCCACTAGCTGCTCCACAGGAGGAAGACATGGCCGTGCTCTCATGAAGATTTACAGGCTCAGGAACCCTATACAGAGTCACTATGAGTCAGAACTCTACTCAAAGGCTTATAAGTTATAACCTCCAAAAATGGACTTAAGTTGATGTATTTCTCATTTTAGATGGGAATGCCAGCTATCTGTAAGAGATGTGAAGAACATCTTACCATACTTAGCTCATTCTGAAGCATAATAAGTTATAAAATCAACCCAACCAAAACCCACTGCTTTCAAGTAGATTCCGACTTACAAGGCAAAGTAGAAATTCCACATAGAGTATCCACGGCTGTTTACAGAAGCAGACTGCCTCATCTCATCTTTCTACCATGGAGCAGCTGGTGAATTTGAACTACCAACCATTTGATTAGCAGCCTAGCACTTTAACCAGTATGCCACCAAGGCTCCTCAAAGTCCTAAAATCCAAGGGGAATTACTAGAGATGTAAGAGGAAAAAAATAGAGAATTTAAAACAGAGTATTTGGTGATAGAAACAAGAAAATTACCACAAGAGAGATTCACCTTCTATGGTTTCTGGATTAAAAAAAAAAAACACACAAAAAAACAGACACAGAAAAATTAATTTTTTGCTTGAAAGTCTTCGTAAAAAGTATTTAATCAGATTTCTAGGTTTTTTTCCTCCCTCCTGTGGAGTGGCTGGTAGCTTTAAACCACCAACCTTGAGGTTAGCAGTCCAATGTTTATCCCACAGGATGATCTATAAAACAAGGAAATAAACAGAAACCAGAAACCCATAGATTCTAGGAAACTGTCTTCAACACAGAAGAAAGCAAAGAGAGTCTCTCTAAGTAAGCAGCCATCTGAGATACAACTATTGGTTACTACTTGTCAGAGCAAAAGAGAAAAAAACAAAATCAAAGACTCAAAGAAACTAGTCCACAGAACAAATCAACTACAAATCAACACGGCCTCACCTACACAGAAACCAGAACTAGATGGTGCCTGACTATCATTGCCAACCATTCTAAATAGGCCCACCATCCATGCAACCTGATAAAAGGGGAGAAAACTGAATAGAACTTCAAATTTCTAAAACAAAACCCCAGACCTACTGGATTGGCTGAGACTGAAGGATTCCCCAAAGACTAATGTTCTGAAGTCATTTTCAAACCTTGAACTAAGACCAACCTCTGTGGTCACCTTAATGCTAAAGAACAAACTGGCTCAAAAAATAATGAATATCACCACTAAGTGATGTGCTCCTTTAAAAAAAATCACTTACATAAGAACAAACGGACAATAACTACTTTAAAACAAAGAAGAGACTATAAGAGGGCAGGGAAAAGAGATGAATGGAAATGGAACCACCAGAATGGAAATGATGAGCATGCTCATGAAACGTGAAGAATACAATCAATGTCACTCAATAGCCTGTGATGCAATTGTTACATGGGAACCTAAACTGCTATGTAAACCTTCACCAAAACCATATTATTAAAAAATACATAAATAATAAAAAGAAACTTTCCCCAGGACAACAGCTATGCACCAAGCTCACAGTGCAACGCTAATAGTGCAGAAAGCTGTAGTCCAGATGGGACATTGCCAAGAGAAAGGAACAAAGTTAACTGACAGTTTACCTGGTGCAATTAGAAGTTTAATTCTTTTTTATTGTTGGTTTTTTTTTGGGGGGGGGTGTTGGAGATGAACTACTGATAAGGACTTAGAAAACGAGGTAAGCAAACAAAAAGAAGAATACTTTCAGGAAAAATCCAAAGTTAGATGAGAAATAAGATGTAACCTGGGTTGGCAGAAACAATTTAAAGTCAATAATAATATAAACGTGCAGTTTTGGTTTAATAAAAAAAATGATGATAGTTACACTAGGAAAAGGAGAAAATATATATGGGGGAAGAGAAAAGTGTTAAATTCTCATATTCCACAATAACAAGTTAGTCCTTGTGTGGCATGGCACTGTAGGGTAAGAACTGGACTGCTAAATTGCAAGGTTGGCAGCTGAAACCCACCAGCTGCTCCTTGGAGATTCTATACAGGGTCACTGAGTTGGAACCGACTCCACTGCACTTAACAACAACAAAATGGACTGATCACGAAACAGCAGTACAGTGCCTCCCCTCACCCCCCTACCCCTGACCCAAAGTCCTTTGGTGAAAGTTCAGCTTTTACAACTCTTCCTGACCTGCTTGTTCAGCACAACATTCCTTCCCAATAGGCTTAGTGGTGAGAGGAAGATGGAAAGCATTTGGCTAGAAGACAGACCTCACTAAGTCCCACATCTCTCCATCTGCTACCTATCAAGAACCCACTGCAAGGAGGCCGGTGACCAACAGAAAAGTCCTCCCATTTCTTTTTATCTCTGGACCAGTGTGCAAAGCTGTCCACAACTCTATAGAGCCCCGCTCTGGCCTTGGGATCCGTACAAGAGCAGGCCCTTTGTTGGGCTCAAGGAAAGGGAGCCGAGTTCACAGCTAACTCCGAGGCAGCTGGGCCCAGCTAGTCTCCTCTGTAGGTCAGGGGAGAGTCTGAAAATCAGAAAATGACACTACAAACACATGGAATACAGAGGTCATTATTCACAGCACTGGAATTCCGATGTAAATGATTTTCCGAATTCCCCACAGGCATTTAAAAGATAGCTTTATTTGCAAAAATGAGATCTGCACTCTCGTTTTTCAAGAACATGGTGCTTGCAGAAAGTAAGATACAAAAATTCTATGTCGGTGGTAAAATGCAATATATGAGAACTGTGGTTATTAAAGAGTCCCCTGGTGGTGCCAATGGTTAACACACTCAGTTGTTAACCAAAATGTCTGTGGTTTTTTAATCCACTTAGAGGTGCCTTGGAAAAAAGGTCTGATAATCTCCTTCCAAAAAAATATCAGCCATTGAAAACCTTATGGAACGTAATTCTACTGTGATATGCATGAGGTCACCATGAGTTAACGTGAACTTGATGACAACTTATTTGTTTTTAACCTGCTGTTACAGACAACTCCTTTATACTTGTTACAGATGGGACACAGATTTAGCTTTGAGTTCCCAAACAGCCATTGGGAATACTTGATCACTTTAGATGAGTTTCATAATGTCCAGTATCCTAAAGTGTACACACACTAGTAACTCAGGGCAGCCACGACTACTACTGATACGAAACCTATGAGAAATACCTCCCATGGGTCCTCAAATATTCAGACAGTGCAGACTGTGAAGAGAAAGGTGTCCAGCAACATCCCAGCAGGAAATGCGGGGACCAGTTTCCTCAAGTTGGCTGTAGCCCTTCCCGATCAGAATCTAGTTTCAGAGAAACCAGGCCACCCTGCTCACTGATACACCAAGGAGGCAGCAAATGGTTATTTTATATTCTCTAAGCCATCAGAGCCCAGCATGCATCTTTTGGCTTTTGTGTTTTGTCAATAGAAGAATTAGAGTATTATTAATCAACCAATCAGTCAAATAAGGCTCATTACCATTAAAGAAGAGAAAACAAGCTTTCTTTACACAATTATAAGTGATTTAGAAAACATAGGAATTATTATTGATACTTTAGCCTGACAATCTTCCCAGAGTAGTAAACTGACAAGGGTTTTGTTCTTGAAGAGGCAGCAGTGGTTACAGATTCCTGACCCCTGCTTCCAACTCCCTGATGACTCTATGAAGGCTCTGAGGACACCCACTGCTCTTAGTCCTGTTTGGTGAGCATAGCAGTGTTTGGTAGTTATGTGGTAGTTCTGTATATTGTGTAAGTCTAGTGAAAACATATAGCTTCTCTGAGCTGTGACAACCCCTGCATGACACAGGACTGCTACAGCTGTGACCTTTTGAAAGCAGAGCACCAGGCCTGTGTTCTAAGGTACATCTGGATGGGCTTGAACTGCCAACTTTTAAGAGCAGTTGACCACCTAACTAACTGAATGATGCCATTCAGAAATTCCTTTTTAAAGATATTACTGTTGTTGTGAAGTGCTGTCAAGTCAGTTGTAACTCAGCAATCCTGGGTAGGGTTCTGAAGAAGCAGTTGGTAGATTTAAAACACCTACCTTGGGGTTAGCAGTCCAGTGCTTATCTAAAGCACATCAGGAAAAATCAAATGGACAAGTGCAATGTGTCTGCTGACACACGGCCTATAGGCACCAATGTGAGACCCCCCAATACACTGATAGATCCCAGTCCCTTTTAAGTGGCTAATTCACTGCCTATAATGAAACTTTCTGCTTCCTGATGACATAATACAATTCCGTCTTTGATTCCAGGACAGCAGGGGCCGTCTGGTGAACATTAAATAAACACTAACTGGTCAATGGATGGTTCAGTGTGTGGAGCCCTGACATTCCTTAATTCTTTTGTTTAAGCAATTAAACTTGATTTTTCAGTTTTCAGGCTGTGTGGATCAATACACATTATGGATAACACTGAAAAGAATGGGAATTACAGAACACTTAATTGTGCACATTGGAGATACATAAACTAAGAGGCAGGCCTTCAAACAGAACATGGGGATACTGCATGGTTTAAAATCGGGAAAGGTGTGTGTCAGGGTTGTAGTCTTTCACCATACTTATTCAACCTGTAGGCTGAGCACATAACCTGAGACACTGGACTATATGAAGAACATGGTGACAGGAGGAAGGTTCATTAACAACCTTTAAATGTAGATGACACAACCCTGCTTGCTGTGAAGAGGAGTTAGTTTGACATCTACCAAGCCTTTAGTATCAAATCTTCAGTATGGATTATACATCAATGTAAAGGAAATAAAAATCCTCATAACTGGACCAATAAACAACATCATGACAAACAAAAAAAAATTGAAATTATCAAGAATTTAATTTTAATTGTACCCACAATCAATGCTCATGGAAGCAGCATTCACGAATTCTAGCACAAAAAGAATAATATTATGTAAGACTACTGCTGTAAAATGTTAAAAAAAAGGTTATTTTTACTAACATTCCATGATAGTTTTCCAGGGGTTGGAGGGAAGGGAAAAATATTCACTGGCTAGAGGGTAGACCCACGTTAACTTGAGTGACAGGGAAGGCAAAATACAACAAGATGAGGTCGGCAGAGGAAAAACAAAGGTAGCAGAAGACACGGAAATGAATTCAAGAGTTAGTGAACAGAAGTAAAAACTGTTAACTGATGGTACATGAAGGGGATAGCTTTCAGTATATATGATTTGTTGAATGTAAAACTGATGATCTACTCTGTAAACCTTTGCTCAATTAAAAATAAACAGACTTTTAAAAAAAAAAAAAGAAGAAACAGCAGTATAAGCAAGGATACTTAATTACAAGAATGAAAATTACCAGAGGATACAGCCAAGAGAACTAAAAAGCACATATTCTGGGAGAATGGAAATTAGGTGTATTGCAAGGGGTTCTGTTCTGGTTATAACCCTAGTGGTTTTATTGGTTGCTAATGCTTTCATTTTGAAAATTAACTCGATATTTAATTAAAACACTATTACCATGTAAGAGAAAAACACAAGTGTTACCTAGACATTTTGTCATCAAGAAGCATGAGCTACGATGAGTGAAAAAAGTCACTTTGTGACATATGATTCCATTTACATACCATTCTTAAAAGAAAACACAGAAATGGAGAAGAGATTTGAAGTTAGGATTTAGAGATGGAGGAACATGAGAAGCAGCCTTGTGGTGGTGAACAGCACTGCATGTTGAATGTGGTGGTGGTTACACAGGGCACACATGTACACAGAACTACACACACAGGTTCCTGCATAACTGAAGCAATGAGACAGCTCTGTGGATTACAGCAATGTCAAGTTCCTGGTCTTGATACTGTACTATGTCAGATGTCAAGACTGGGAAGTTGGGTGTGGGGTACATGTCTTTAGGATTTATAATTAAAACAAAGAAGAAGCAAGCAAAAGAAGACCCTTATAAATTCCTGCAAGGTGAAACAACTGTTTGGAAGTACAAGAAAAACCAATAGACTTTTAAGTAACAGAAAATGAAGACTCACTGATGTAGTTTCAGATTCCACATCATAATAATTTAATACCATTTCTTTCCACTTAACTTTTGTTTTAGAAAACAGTAATTTTCTATATGTATGGTACTTATGATAATAATTGAATTTAAAAAAAAAACAGATATTTTTCTTAGTTTTTTTAATTGCAAAATATATACATCAAAACTTTTGCTATTTTAACATTTTTTAACATTTCTAAGATTAAAAAACAAACAAACCATGTACTAAGATTTCAGAAATGAACAATACATTGACAGGGCAAAGGAGAAGATGTGAAGCAATGGAAACCCGAATTACTAACTTGAAGATAAATCTCTCAATACTAGTATACTAGAACAACACTCAGAAATCAGAATGGAAAACTGGAAGAAAGCCTAACAGTTATGTGGGACACAGGAAGAAGAACCACTTATGGGTGATTGGAATTCCCAAACAGGAAGAGAGAATAAAAAGCACAGAGAAAACTGTCAAAGAGCTGTTGGAAGAAAACGTCCCTAGCATCATGAAAGACAAGAAAGCACATAAGAAACTGAATGAACCCCAAACAGGATAGACCCCAAAAGAAAATCACCCAGACATATTGTTATTGGACTTTCCATTAAGACAAGGAGAGAATCCTGAGAGCAGCTCAGGAGAAATAAGTTACCTACAGAGTCGAGCCAGTAAGACTAAGCTCTGACTTCTCAGCAGAAACCACACAGGTAAGAAGGCAATGTGCTACATACAAAATTGAAAAAAACTGCCAGGCAAGAATCATACAACCAGCAAAGCCGTCCCTCAAATAGGACAATGAAATTAGGGTGCTTTTTGATAAACAGAAATTAAACCAGACCAATTCTACAAAAAATGCTAAAGGGTTCCTAGGAATGAAAGTTAAAGGGAACCCACGAGCCATCTAGTATGCTTGCTGGTGACCACTCGAGTCTACTTGTGAGTAGAATTGGGAATTGCGGGAAATGCAACAATGAAGACCCGGACTGAGTTTGGACATGTTCTATTGGTACCCGTTGACCTTGAAACGCAGGCTAACAAGTGTGTGTGAATCCCTAAACTTGAAGCTGGTACCCATTTGACCTAGCTTGGATGGCTAGGGCTGAGCTGTGACCAGAATCTAACCAGATGAAGATAGATGTTTGATACTGTGAGCAAATGAGAATTGCTACAATTTGATGAACTGGACTGTTGCTTATGGATGCAGATGCTCAAAACTAGAATGGAAGATTCTTCAGATCAAGGTGTGTGCTTGTCTTCTCAGTGTACTGGTTTGATTTATTGTTGTTGTTGTTAAATGTCGTCCAGTTGATTCTGACCTATTATGGGGTTTCCAAGGAGAAGCTGGTGAGCTTGAACCACCGACCTTGCTTTCTTGGTGTCCTTAGTTTCAGAAAGAACAGGGTACAGTCAAAACCCCACTGATTATAGATTTCCTATTTTCCAGATGAGTCTGGTGAAAGGCTTTAGGGAATGATGCTGATAGGATTTTATGCTTTCAATTGTGAGTAATTGTTAGTAGGATTAATTGTGATTGTCAAAAGTGTAATTGTAGAACATGTGTAAGTAAAAGTGGGGAGTAGTTAATCTTTCATTTCAGAAACAGAGGATGCCAGGACCATCAAAAAGAAAGAGTGTGAGTGGATCATGGGAAACCTGCCTGAAAAGTTTCGGACAGCAGAGACAGTGGCAGAGGTGGTGGCATGGAGAGACAGAGAAGATGTGGGCCTTGGGCCCATGGACTGAGTAAGGCTGTGTGCCTGTGGGCAAGAGGCTGGCTTGCAGAATGTGCCGTTTTAACAGTTTAATAAATACATATTTTTTGTTGTGTTTTGCAAAAAAAAAAAATACTAAAGGGTGTTCTTTGCAATGAGAACCAACAAAAGCAGACAATTGGAGATTACCAAACATGACAATACCACCCATTTAAAAATTTTCTATTTAAATATTTAAAGGAATATTTAAAGGAAAACAAACTTTGTTGTTGTTACGTGCCATCGAGTTGGTACTGAATCATCATAGCGACCCTATGCACAACAGAAGGAAACACTGCCTGATCCTAGGCCAACTTCACTATTGTTGCCATGCTTGAGCCCAATGATGCTGCCACTTTGCCAATTCATCTCGCTGGGGGGGGTCTTCCTCTTTTTCTCTGACCCTCCACCCTACCAAACATGATATCCTTCTCCAGCAACTGGTCTCTCCTGACAATATGTCCGAAGTGTGAAAGATGAGGTTTGGCCATCTTGGCCTCCATGGAGCACTCTGGCTGCACTTCTTCCAACACAGATCTGTTGGTTCTTTTGGCAGCCCATAGCACTTTCAATATTCTCCTCCAACACCATAACTCTAAAGCATCAATTCTTCTATGATCTTCCTTATTCACTGTCCAGCTTTTGCATGCATATGAGGTTACTGAAAATACCATGGCTTGGGTCACGTGCACCTTAGTCCTCAAGCTGATATCTCTGCTCTTCAACACTTTACAAAGGTCTTGTGCAGCAGATTTGCCTAATGCAGTATGTTGTTTAATTTCTTGACTGCTGCTTCCATGAGTGTTGATAGCGGATCCACGAAGAATGAAGTCCTTGACAACTTCAATCTTTTCTCCGTGGATAAGAATGTTGTTTACTGGTCCACTGGTGAGGAGCTCTCTAGCGTAGTGGTTATGAGCCGGGCTGCTAATCACAAGGTCAACAGTTCAAAACTACCAGCTGCTCCACCAGAGAAAGATGAGGCTTTCTGCTCCCATAAAGATTTACAGCCTCGGAAACCCTCTACAGGGTTACTATGAGTCAGAACCAACTCCAGGGCACATAACCACCAACCAAAACAAACCTACAAGACTGAAAATAGGGAATCAAGGATATCAATTTATAATGAAGCAAGAAGTGGGAATAGCGTAGACACTTCCAACTGGTAAGGAAGTCAAGTAGATTTCAAGATAAAACAGATTGTTTTAAACAGGGAAAAAATAAATTACAGGACAAACTCAAGAAAATATACCTTCATATCATCATAAAAAAAGATTAAAATTAAAAGATTTAGTAAACATTTGGTGGTGGTTATGTGCCATGGAGTTGGTTCCGACCCATAGCGATCCTGTACAGGGTTTCTGAGGCTGTAAATCTTTACGGGAGCAGAAAGGCTCATCTTTCTCCTGCAGAACTACTGACCTTGCTAGTAAACATTAACACAACGGAACTGAAAATGAAAAGAAAATCCACAAACAAAAGGAACTCTGTGTAGAAAATGATGTAGAATTAAGAAATCAGCACCATGAAAAAACAAACAGCAAAATGATAGCCATCAATTCATTCCTACTGATAATGACACAGAATGTAAAATGAATTGAATACATCAGTCAAGAGACAGAGCAGAATGGACAAGAAAACAGGACAGCACTTTAATATACTGTCTATAGGAGACAGAGATAGCCGTAAATGTCCATCAACAGAAGAATGATTAAACAAACTTTGATACACACACACAATGGAATACTATGCAATGCTGAAGAATAATGCTGAATCTGGGAAACACCTCATAACATGGAGGACATTATGCGGAGTAAAATTAGTCATAAAAGAGCAAATATTGTATTTGACCAATTTTATAAAAAGTTAAGAAATAGTTTTCTTGATAAAAGATGGTTATGGGGGTAGGGAAAATTATTCATGGGCTAGAAGATAGACACAAGTTAACATGGGTAACAAAGCAAGCAATAAATATACAAGAGGGAGGTTGGCAAAGGAAAGATGAAGGTAATGGGAGACATAGTGTAAGAGTTAAAGGGAATACAGGGAGATACTGTTAACCATTGGTACACGGAGAGAATTACAATCATTGTAATGAAGAAAAGTATATGATTTGTTTGATGTAAAACTGATGATCTGTTCTGTAAACCTTCACTCAATTCACAATAAAAGGTTTTTTTTTTAAAGAGAATGCGATCTTTCACAAACATATGAAAATAAAAGGGCATTTGTGTATTTTCTAGTTTTCCTTCTGTTATTAATTTCTAGCTTCATTCTATTATGGTCAGAGAAAATACTTTGCATGATTTCAGTCATTTAAAAAAATTTACTGTGCCTTGTATTATAACATAATATATGGTCTATCCTGGAGAATGACCCATGATTATTAGAGAAGAATGTGTACTGTGCTGTCACTGGGCAGAGTGTCTATAGAAGTCTGTTCAGTTTAGGTGGTTAATAGTAGCACTGTTCAGATCCTCTAGGTCTTTACTGATCTTTCTAATGTTCTATTACTGAAAATGGTATACTGAGACATCCAATCATCATTGTAGAACTGTTTCTCCCTATAATTCTGTGTTTACTTTATATACTTTGGGGCTCTGATGTTAAGCACATATAACTGTTTAATCTTCTTTAGGAATTGGCGCTTTTATCATCCTATGATGTCTGTCTTTATCTCTTATAACAGATTTTGACTTAAAACCCAGAAAATGTTACAAAACTGCCGTCACATTTCTGCTACGACTGAGAAGCACCTCCCTCTTTACACACAGCATGTACTCTTCTGTTTTTCACAATTCCCACTTGGACCATTCCACTTGCTTCTGTTGTCTCTGTGGTCCTTGTAAGCATGAGCTTGCAGTCCCACTTAAGACAGTTTTATAAGCACAGACTTAAGAATCCTAGTCTTTTGTTTACTTCTCCTTAACCACTTTTGTTAAGTGTCATCAAATTGGTACTGACTTATGGAGACCGTGTAAGGGTTTTTGATGAGTGGCTGGTGAGTTTGGACAGTCAACCCTGTGATTCAAAACTGACCTGGCGGTACAGTGCTTGTCCTACAGTGCCACCACTTAATAGGTAATGGTATTTAGTAGTCAGAAATAATAAATACTAGCAGTCTTACTACTGAAATTATTACTAGGTTACAAAACTAAAATGATATTGAGGGGAAAAAATTTTGGGATTGAAATCACAAGACAAAGGTCTGAGACCACATTTCCTCACTTATAAGATTGATGACCTCAGGCAAATTACTTAGATTCTTAGTCTCATTTTCCTTATTTGTATGAAGTGAAGATCAAAGTACTTTCCAAGCCTACTACGCAGTAAAGCAGTTGAGAAAAAACAAACATAATAGTTATATATCTGGAAAAATTCCAGGTTTAAATGGTACATGAAGAAATGGTACTTACAGGGAATATTGACCTTAACAACTGGCTACAATACAGGCTTTTCTAAAAAACTAAAACAGGTTTTTCAAAAAAAAAAAAAACAAAAAACTAAAAAGGGTAGAGAAATACAGCAACTGAAGAAAAGGGGAACCCCACAAAGTCTGCACTATGAAAGAGGCTAAGAGGCAAAACTAGTCAGGGCAGCATGCAGGGCAAAACTGTGAGGAGAAAAAAGGCTCATGGAAAATGTTTTAGGAAAAAATTATGCATGGATTTAAAATTTTTTCTGTACCAAAATAAACGCACACTAACTTGCTATATTTTTGAACAGAGTCTAGTTTGAAGCACTAAGAAGGATAAAAGTTAAGTCTGAAAAGAGTCCTATCAGAGCAACATGAATTCTGCTAAAAGTGAAACAAGAACAAATCTATGGTGAGGCTACGGTGGAGGAATGGTGACATTGCTGCTGCTGGATGAGAAATTTATGGGGACAACGCCTCAAAGAGATCAGCAGTTAACAAATGAATAACTTGTTTTAAGAAGGATGAGATGAGACTGAAGTTGACGCAAGTAGCAGCAGACCATCCACATCAACTTGTAAGGAAACATTAACCTTGTTCCTGCCCTAACTAGAGCCTAAACAATTAAGAGCAGAAACAATAGCCAATACTGTAGCATCTGACTGAGAAGTTAAGCAATCATACTCTCTGCTTGCTGGGTGCTAAAATTGTTGCAGCCAGACCAGCTGCAGACAAGAGCAGAGCTTTTAATGGAAACAAGTGGGATCAAGATCTTAAAGCACGTCTTTTAAGAGCTGCAACAGAAGATGAAACATGGCCTTACCAGTTCACTCGTAAACAAATCAAAAAGCATGACTCACATGAGGTGGAAGTGGTCCAGTCAAAGCTAAAGCACACTGGTCGAGTTCAAAGGTCATGGCAACCGTTTTTTTTTGGGGGAGGGGATGCTCAAAGCATTTTGTTTGTTGACTTTCTGGAGGGCCAAAGAAGTTAACTCCTGCTTACTATGAGTCAGTCAACATAGCAGGAAAACATGGGGGAGCTCCACCTGAGAGTATTTCTTTACCACATTTCTGCTCATTCCTCTCATCATACAAGGGCAATTCTGTGAGAGTTTCGATGGGAAAAATTAGGTAGCCAGCCTATACTCCTGACTTGGCTCCCTTTGACTTACTTTTAATCTTAAGGAAAAAAAAAAAAAATCTTTAAAGGGGATCCCCCTCCCCAAGTTAATAATGTAAGACTGCACTGACACAGTTAAATTCCCAGGTCCTCATTCTTTACAGATGGACTCAGTGAGCGGTATCGTTGCTTACAAAAAGTGGCGAGACAACGTTCTACATCCTTCTTTGATGAACAGTAACTGGGATCTTAAAAGCTTGTGAGTGGCCATCTAAGGTACAACTATTAGTTCTCCCTAACTGGAGGAAAGACGAGGGAATAAAATGTCAAAAGTAAAATGGAACTCAGAGAGACATCCTAGGTATCAGTAAGCTGAAATGGACTATACCGGCATTTTGGATCAGACAACCATATACATGGTCTACTATGCTAACAATGGATTGCATCTCAATGTCAAGAAAACAAAAATCCTCACCACTGGACCAATAAACAACATTCTTATCAATGGAGAAAGGATTGGAAGTTGTCAAGGACTTCATTCTTCTTGGATCAACTATCAACACTCGCGGAAGTAGCAGTCAAGAGATCAGACGACGTATTGCACTGGGCAAAATCTGCTGCACAGGAACTTTTTAAAGTATTGAAGAGCAGAGATGTCAGCTTGAGGACTAGGGTGCGCCTGACCCAGGCCATTGTGTTTTCAATAGCCTCATATGGATGCGAAAGCTGGACAGTGAATAAAGAGGATCGTAGAAGAATTGATGCCTTTGAGTTGTGGTGTTGGAGGAGAATACTGAGGGTGCCATGGACTGCCAAAAGAACCAATAGATCTGTTTTGGAAGAAGTGCAGCCAGAGTGCTCCTTGGAGGCCAGGATGGCTAAGCTCCGTCTCTCCTACTTTGGACATGTAGTCCGGAGGAAACAATCGTTGGAGAAGGATGTCATGCTGGGTAGGGTGGAGGGTCAGAGAAAAAGAGGAAGACCTCCAACGAGATGGATCGGCCAGGTGGCATCATTGATGGACTCGGGGGTGGCAGCGGTGGTGAGGTTGGCCCAGGATCGAGCATTGTTTCGTTCTGCTGTGCATGGGGTCGCTATGAGTCGGTTCCGACTCGATGGCACCTGACAACAACATGCTAAGAATGACAAAGCGGAATGGTGTCCCATTCATCATTAAAAAGAACATTTTAAGATCAGCCCTGAAATACAATGCTGTCACTGACAGGACAGTATCCATACACCTATCCATACACGAAGACCAAATGATATAACCATTATTTGCACTTACAAACTAACAACTAATGCCAAAGATGTACAGATTCAAGATTTTTACCTACATCTGTAATCTGAAATTACCCAAACATTCAATTAAGATGTATTGAAAATTTCTGGCAATTACAATGTATAAGTTAGAAATAATTGGAAAATATGGCCTCAGTGAAAGAATTTTACAAAACCAACAACTTAGTCACAGCAAGTGCCTTTCTTCAACAACATAAACTTTCACTATACATGTAGCCCTCACAGGATGAATTCTACCAGAAATCAAATAAACTATCTGTGGAAAAGGACAAATGGAACAGCTCAGTATCATTAGTCAGAATATGGCCAGGGGCTGACTGGAATAGATAAACAATTGCTCATATACAAGCGCAAGATGAAGTTGGAGAAAATTAAAAGAGGTCCACGAAAGCTAAAGTACAACCTTGAGTATATCCCACCTACATTTAGAGACCATCTCAAGAACAGATTTGATGAACTCAATATGAATGACCAAAACTCAGATGTGGCACTATGGGTTAATGCACTGGACTGCAAGATTGGTTTGAACTGCAAGGTTGGCAATTTAAGCTCACCAGCCACTCGCAGGAAACCCTGTACAGGGTTGCTATGAGTTGGAACAGACTTGACAGCACTTAACAACATATGAAGAAAGCAAAGTGTTATTAAAAAGACAAAGAAAGAAAAGACCAAAATAGTTGCTAGAAGAGACCCTGAAACTTGCTCTGAAATGTAGAGTGGTGGTTATTGTTAAGTGTCGACCTTGCGGTTCAAACCAACATTGCAGTCCAGAACATTAACCCATACAAATAGAAGAAATGATGAAATAAAGGAGATCAACAGAAAATTTTAAAGGGTGGCTAAAGAAAACAAAAGTATTATATTGAAATGTGCCAAGACCTAGAGTTAGAAAACCAAAAGGGAAGAACACACATAGCATTTCTCAAGCAGCAAGAACTAAAGACCTTTGTCTTGAGCGGCAGTACTGAAGGATTCTTCGGGTGAAACACTGATCAAAGCATCAAAAGAGGATGAACAGAACTGGCTGACATTCAATCACTTCAGGAAGAAGTCCAAGCGTCAATGAAGACACTGCTGAAAAACAAGGCTCCAGTAATCGATTGGAATTAGTATAGGATGCACTGGTGGATGTGCTCACTTAGCAACACCAAAAAATGTGGAAGCTACCTGGCCACCTATTGGAAGAGATCCATAATTATGCCCATTCCAAAAAAAAGGTGATCCAACAAATCGCAGAAATCATAGAATATCATTAATATCACACACAAGTAAAATTTTGTTCAAGATAATTTAAATATGGTTGTAGCAGTACATTGACAAGGAGCTGCCAGAAATTCAAGCCAATTTCAGAGGAGGGTATGTAGTTGTTGTTCAGTAGGTTCTGACCCATAGCAACCCTGTGTAGGGTTTCCAAGGAGCAGCTGGTGAGCCTGAACTGCCGACCTTGAAGTTCAAACGTCTTTGTAGTCTAGAGCATTTACTCACAGTACCACACCAGAACTGGAGGAATATGATTGATGTCAGATGATCTTGGCTAAAAGTAAAAATACCAGAAGGATGTTTACCTGTAATTTACTGACTGTGCAAAGGCATTCAACTATGTAGCTCATAACAAGTTATGGACAACACATAGAAGACGGGGAATTCCAGAATAAGAACTGCTGCCTGTGTGGAACCTGTACATAGACCAGAAGATACAGCTTTGAACAGAACAAGGGAACACTGCATGATTTAAAGTCAGGAGAGGTGTCTATCAGGGTTGTAGCCTTTCCACACTTACCTATTCAATCTGCTGAGCAAATACTCCGACAAACTGGACTATATGAAGAACAGGACATCAGAATTAGAGAATGACTCATTAATCTGTGATATGCAGATGCCACACCCTTACTTGCTGAGAGCAAAGACTTGAAGCACTACTGTCCAAGATCAAAGACTATAGCCTTCAGTATGGGCTATACTTTAACATCAAATACAAAAGACCAATGAGCAGTATGCTCACGACATACGGAGAAAAGATTGACGCCATCAATATTTTTACTTAGATCCATAATCAACGCCCATGGAAGCAGCAGTGAAGATTGCACTAGGCAAATCTATGGAAAGCCCTCTTTAAAATGTTAAAAAGCAAAGATGTTACTTTGAAGACTAAGGTGTATCTGACCCAAGTCATGGTATTTTCAATTGTCTGATATGCATGTGAAAGGTGGACAATGAATAAGGAAGACCAAAGAAGAAATGATTCTTTTGAGTTATGATGCTGGTGATGAATACTGACTATACCATGGTATGCTAGAAGAATGAACCAATCTGTGTTGGAAAGAGTACAGCCAGGACATTCCTTTTAGGCCTGGATGGTGAGACTTCATCTCACACACTTTGGACACGTTACCAGGAGGAACTAGTCCCTGGAAGAGGAGAACATCATGCTTAGTTAAGTAGAGGGTCAGTGAAAAAAGAGGAAGACACAGTAGCTACAACCCTGGGCCAAACACAGCCAACAACTGTGAGAATGGTACAGGACCAGGCAGTGTTTAGTTCTGTTGTACATGGGTGTCTCTCTACGAGTCAGAACAGACTAGATGGCACCTAACAGTTTTACTAGAGTCAAGGTATTGTTTCTGCCGAGCCTGCACCAGGCTGGATGGGACAAATTTCTAAGAAAGGAACTTTTGCATTGCTGCTTTTTTTTAGTCTAGGAAGGTAGAAAAGTGAAACCAGATTTCTGCTTCAGGAGTTTTCCACTCACAAAGGTTGGAAAAAAAAAAGAGAAAAATAATATGCATTATTCAAAGTACAGAAACACACAGTTCTCATTCACTTCTGGCAAGCATGTCAACTGGCACGATTTGCTATCCTAACAGACATACTTCAAAGTGCCAGTCTAAGCTGCGACCTGTAAAACGGACAGTTCTTAGTGTCCCGTAAAACCCAGTCCCTTGGCAACAATCTGGTGCAAAAAGGTACACTGGGCCCATTAGATTCCTCTCTCAGGAATTTACAATCAGGACTGAGACACACTGAACCAAGTAAGTGTTACTTTTAGTATTATTTTATTTAGGGTCTGAGATTGTCATTTGGGGTCATGTTCAAAGTGAGTAGCAAGGTGAGGCTGATCTGCAACAAAGTAGAAATGGAAGGAAATAGAAATTTGAAGGCTCTGAAAGGAAAAATAAAGGGTTTCCCTAATTCTGGCCTACTGCCCGTTTTCATAAGCTGTAGTCACGTTATTACCATAAATCTTTCTTTCACTTGAACTAAGGGGGGGGCGGGGCGGGGCGTTCCTTCCAACCAAAAAGGTAAGACATTGCCAATCAAAAGCAGAGTTGAAAACATGACTCCTGGAGAAAATCTTAAGGGTTGGTGAATATTTCTGGTTGTACACAAGATTGTAGGATCATGTTAGAGAAAGAGAATCCTTACAACTGTATGTACCACATGTATACATTTCCCATCCTAACCAAAGCCACTACTGTCGAGTTACTACCAACTCATAACATCCCTAGCGGACAGAGTAGATCTGCCTCGTTGGGTTCTCAAAGCTGTAAATCAGACTGCCTCATCTTTCTCCTGTGGAGCAGCTAGTGGGTTTGGACTGTCAACCTTTCAGCTTACAGCAGAGCACTTTAATCACTGTGCCATCAGATTTCTTGTATACACAATACAAAGTATTTCAATGCTTGCTCTATGCTTTCCAAAAAACATGGCCCAGAGTTCCTGGCAGAGATAGATTAGAACATACACTATTGTTTCTTCCAGCCAAGTACTGGACTGGCAATGGACACCTGACAATGCCAACCAAAATAGGCTAGCAGAGTAGGTGAAAAAATCACCAAAAGGGAGAGTTGTAACTGGCTGGTAAGCACAGGACAGACAAGTGGCCAAAAGTGGCCATATTGAACATTACATGAAATGAGTAAAGTGGCTATCAGGCTAAAAGACCGGAGAACAGTAGTAACAGTAACAGACACCAGGCAGCCTTGAAGTGACAAAGTGAGCAGCCCCTGATGCAGAAATTCTGGTTCCCATGAGGTCTAACTATGCTGTCTTCATTTCAGAGCTTCAAACAGGTTCATTTTCTGATTCAGTGTATCTGGGATGGAAATACAAACACTTCGCAGGAGGCAAACTGAAATAAATTGGCTCCAAGCCTTGCTTCCTTTATCTTTTGATGCAGAATGCCCAGAGGAGTGAGTTTCTGCTCCTTATATTCAAGAGTAAAGATTGGAACAGACAGGATATAACAAAAGTTTTTTTTGTTTTTTTTTTTAAAGTATAGGGTCATGGTGGGATAGCATACTTTCAACCCAACAATTCTTATTATACAATAATCTTATACAAAAATTTAAGTATGAACCCGCACACAGCAGCTTTATTTATAAACAGGGAAAAGCTGACAACAACCTTATCTGCAAAAAATCTGTTAACTAATCCATGTTGCACTCATCTGCAGTCACAACGCTGTACAAAAGTGGAGGTATCCCTTTCCTCTGAACTTGTGCTCCCTGACTCAGAAACCAAACACATTCAGATACTAAGAGAGACTTGTATTCAATGACAGGGAAAGATGGTCAGGATATATTCAGTGAAAAATAAACAAACTTTAAAAAAGGGTTACAAAACAGCGCACCTTATTTTTTGTTAAAAGTGGCATACTTACATATATTTGTGTATTATGTGTAGAAATGAGACTTTAGCACTGTTTGTAATGTTGTCTTTTTGTGAGTCTTGACTCTGATCTGATTTCCTATCAACAATAAAACCTCTCTTTATAAAGATTTTCTTCCAGAGACTGCAAGGGAGGATTCTGGATAACTTAGTCCTACCCTATTGTTAGACAGAGATACTGTGTGCAAAAAAATATTAGTGGAAAGAAGCAAACAGAATAAATACTTGGAATTCTCTGGAATGGAAAAGATTTAAAATAAGAAAAGTGACTGAGATAACATGAGATAAAGAAAGGGACCCAAGGTCTGATCATAGTTCTTAAGTGCTGTCCAGTTGATTCCGACTTATTTTAATCCTATATAAGGTTTCTGAGGTGGGTTTGGTGGATCTGAACTGCTGACCTCGTGGTTCACAGTCCAGTGCTGATTCTACAGTGCCACACCAGAAATCCAAGTTCTGATCATTGTTGTTGAATGCCAACGAATGGGTTCCGACCCATAGCAACCCTGTACAGGGTTTCCAAGGAGAGGCTGGTGAGCTTGAACTGCCAACCTTGCAGTTCATACTGATAATAGTGGTGGTTATGTGCCATGGAGTCAGTTCTGACTCATAGAGACCCTATCCAGGGTTTCTGGAGTCCTGGTGTGGTGCTGTGGGTTAATGCGCCAGACTGCAAAGCCGTTTGAACTGCAAGGTCGGTGGTTCAAGCTCACCAGCTACTCCTTGGAAACCCTGTACAGGGTCACTATGGGTTGAAATTGACTCGATGGCACTTGACAACAACAACAGGGTTTCCGAGGTTGTAAATCTCTATGGGAACAGAAAGCCTCATCTTTCTCCCGCGGAACAGCTGGTAGTTTCGAACCGCTGACCTTGAGGCTCACAGCCAAATTCATAACCACTACACACTCTGGTAGTGTAGTGGTTATGAATCGGGCTGCGAACCTCAAGGTCAGTGGTTCGAAACTACCAGCTGCTCCGCGGGAGAAAGATGAGGCTTTCTGTTCCCATAGAGATTTACAACCTCGGAAACCCTATACAGGGTCGCTATGGGTCGGAAACGACTCGATGGCACATAACAACAACAACAACAACACAATAGTAGCTATTTACAATGTCTATTCCATTCAAGCCACACCAGAACCCTCATCTTTTTCCCATGTAGTAGCTGGTGCATTCAAACTGCTGACTTTGTGGTAGCAACCCAACGTATAACCCACTACGCTACCGGGCTCCTTCTTTCCAACTATAAGGGATAGAACATATTCCCTTCATTTACAGTTACTCACCACAAGTGTGATTCTCAACCTGGCAGGAATCAGAATGTGGGATGAGGACAGAGAAGGCAGTGGCTCTGTACACTGGTAACTACCAAGCAATGTCCTTTTGCAAGTATACGTTTGACAGACTTTTCATAATCTGGTCTCTGCATAAATACAGCAAGAATTTTTGTCTGATGCTAAAGAAACAAGATAACTTATTCAAGTGGTTTCTTCCTTTCAAATTTGATTTTCTCTTAAGTAGTTGTTAAGAAATAAATTATTTAAATAATTTCTAATGAACCTTTCACATCTCAATAACCACATTATAAAAATCATCAGGGTATTGGTTCCATAGAAATTCAAACCCAGTTTGTTTGAAAGCATTTGTATTTACAGGTGTTCTTGTAAGAGACTCTGAAATGTGTTATGTATAGATGCCCACGATGACACCTGTTTGAAAGCATTTGTATTTACAGTGTTCTTGTAAGAGACTCTGAAATGTGTTATGTATAGATGCCCACGATGACACCTGTTTCCCTCAGCAGGGAAAACTTAACTTTTAAATTATTAATCATTCTCTTTCAATGCATTTTACAGGATCTTTTGTTTATGATAGTTTCCCATGGATGCATTGCATTTGGGAAACAGAGGCCATCTTCAAGTTGGGCACATTCCCACAAATTCTTCACGTAAGAGTAATTACATACAATTTTTAAAACATCCTTATGTGTGCTGTTTCAATTTACTACGACGTGAAATTTGAATTAAAAAACTTCCCAGGACAGAATCACTAGCTATTTGGAGAAATAGAAAATAGGCAATTCTTGCCTACATTCAATTTAACTATTCCTTTCCAAAATTAGTAAGATAAAATAAACATGGACAAAAGACATATGGCACTAAAAAAGACGCAGTTCTCTTAATAATAAACATATCAACACTAGCCACTGTAACTAAACACACTCAATAAGTAATATTACTCTAATTTTGGTAAACTGCTTAGTTTTAAAGGGCACTCCAATTCTAAGACCAGGATCTTCTAAGAGACCCCAAGATACTCAATTCCTGTTATAATGCAGAGGAAAGCAGTGTTACTGGCAGTCTAGAATATTTAAGTTCATCAAAATCTACTAAAAAATCATAAGCAATCCTCTTTAATGAAATGATGCAAGAAGAACAAACAGCTCTCCACGATTGGCTATAAAAAATTGGCAATTTATCTTTTTGTAGAGCTTTTCCTCAAGTCCAAAAAGAATGGTTATTCTTCTAAATAAGCCTTCCTTTCATTGACCTGGTTGAAAATATCAACTCAACTGTCAATCAAGTTAAGACTTTCACCCAAGTTCACTCACAGACCACCTCATCAGGATTTGCCAGAAGTGTCAGCAAACAGGTCAGGGCAAACCATGCTCAATACTAGTTGTTGTTGTTAGTGCCACTGAGTAGGTTCTGACTCATAGAGACCCTGTACAACCACAGAGTGGTTGGTGAGCCTGAACCGCCAACCTTGCAGTTCAAACCGAAGTTGCAGTCCAGTGCGTTAACCCACAGCGCCACACTCAATTCAGTGGGTCCTGCTGATTCAAACACTGTCAGATAAGGATTAATTGTAGCACTGCTCATCTAAAAAGTAAAACATACTCCAATAGCTGTAGATTATAATCAGTCAGGTTTGTTGTTGTTTTTTTAAATTAATTGCATTAGTAGAGTCTTTGGGAAAACATTATTGCTTTAATTACTGAGATATTTAAATGAGAAGATAAGTCATGGGTTTACATTTTTCCCAAACAAATGTTGCCATAAGAATTTTTCTAATGTGAGAAATGTAAGGTGTACCTCTTGCAACACGGTTGAAACAAATTTAATATTGCTTCAGATCAGCTTGACAAATACATTACAACTGGAATAAAGTTTTAAAAAGTAAAGTAAAAGCAACATTACCATACTTGGTGCCTCCAAGTTTAGGTATATTGAAGAACTTCTGTGAACTGTCATTTAATGTTTCAATAAGGTACTCAAAGGCGCATCCTGGGGGAGGGGAAAAAAAAACCCAAAGCAACTTTCATTAAGCACATTTATAAAGTATTTAATTCAAAGTGAAAATATCTCTATGCAATGATGGAATGTTCTAGATTTGTGCTAAGGTAGCCAATAGTCACATACGTCTTGAGCACTTGAAATGTGGTTAGAGCAGCTGAAGAAATCAATTTATTAACTGCATCTATTTTTATTAACTTAATTTAAATGGCCACATGTAGCTATTGTTTACCATACTGGATAGTGCAGCTCTAAACTCTGACTCCTGTCAAGTAAAAACTGGTTAAGATACTTACTCTCTCCTGACCAAAAAATACCTGGAAAGGAACAATGGCTTAAATAATATGTAGGTATGTTTTGGAAAGACATGTTCTGAAGGCTGAATAAACTGTTATCAAACAGAACAAATTTTGAGAACTTCAGTTATTTTAGTGGGATTAAGAAAAACAATTATCAAGAGTAGTCAATGACACTGACAAAATGAAATTAAAAGTAAAGTAAGACAGAGCAAAAAACCTTCTCAGGTACAAACAGTAAGACAGAAGGTAAAAGCGAGTAATATCTGAGTAAATTAGGAGCTCCCTCTAAAAAGAGGCATCTTCTGGTTTTGCACGAAGTCGGTGACAAAGACCCTGGGGTCTGATCCTAATGTGTCCAGCTCCTGACGTTTTTGAGGGAGGTGGTAGACACAACCTTGCGAGAACGAAGCTTCAGATCTTTTGTGCAGAATCACTGTGATGGGTGGGCAAGACCTTCAGCATCGCTGGTTCAAACCCACCAGCCTCTCTGAGGGAGAAAGATGAGGCTGGCTGCTCCCGTTAAAGCTTTACCATCTCCGAAACCCTATAAATCGTTGTAAGTTTGAATCGACTTGATGGCAGTGGGTTGTTTTGTTCATTCTGGGATGAGATAAGATAAGCACAGCCCTCTTTCAGAAGGTAAAGTTGTTGCTGTTGTTGAGGGGAAAGTGAAAGAGGGCAGGGGAAAAGACCTGGCTTTGCAATCCAGGACTGGAAACTAGCTAATTAGCGTTCCACATCTAAAGGCAGACAGAAGGGACTTGAGGCTGGGCAGCTAGCGGAATAAACTAGCTACGAGGACACCAGCCTCCACCTCCACTCTCAACAAGGGGAGGGGAGAGAAGATGGTGGGCCGCCCGCGACCTGGTGCTATCAAGGGGCGCAAGGACCGCTGGTTGCCAGCAGCGGCTGCGATCTGAGGCCAGAGGCGGGATGGACGGCCCTAATGGGGTAGCGCTCCGGGAAAAAAAGCTGCTAGGCCTGGCTCCCGCGGCCTCGGTGCCGAGTGCGGCCCAGCCGGCAGGCCCCGACGGGAGCACGACCCCGAGGACTCCGGGAGCTAGCCGAGACTCGAGGCAAAAGAAAACAGAGAACACGGTGCCCAGGTAGCTCGCGTGTCCGGGTGCCAGACCCCAATCCGCGGCCCGAAACTAACCTGCACTTGGGGCGTCCATCGCCGGAGACCATATTATCCCTGCGGGGAGGGGGCCGCGGAGGAAGGACAGGGAGGCCGGGCGGGGAAAAGGGAGAGGAAAGCTGACGGACTTGCAAGGGAGGAAGGAAGGAAGCAGGCTCGCATAAACACCGCGAGAGCTGCAGCGCCGGCCCCGGGTTTGTGATCGCGGGATCTGCTGCCCAAGTCCCGCGAGATCTTAAGATGTGGAAACAAAGAAAGACTAGCGGGCGGAGCTAGTCAGGAGACGATTCACTGCGCAATCGCGTTTGAGCGGAGGCAGAACGCTAGAGGGCTGGAGTTTTGGCGTTACTGGCGTGGTCTTGGTTTTGATCCGTTAATTAGTTTTCTCAATTGTCCAATGGGGATTCTGAACTGTAGTGGGGTGTGGTGATCATTCGTAGAGTTCGGGAAGGTCACGGAATCGGGATTTCTGGGGAAAACAGTTTACTTTTTCCTGATGGTAAAGGCTAACGCGACCTTGTTATATGTGTGTAGTAGCCCGTGTGCGTGCTATCTGGAGAGATTGATCTGACATGTAACAGGCTCTCTACTAGTTGTTGAAATAATTTTACCTTCTCTAGTTTCAATCTGGGTCGGAACCGACTCGACGGTACTTCACAACAACAACAATAGTTTCAATCTGGAGTCCTGCTGTGTCGCTGTGGGTTAATGCACCAGACTGCAAAGCCGTTTGAATTGCAAAGTTGGTTCAAGCTCACCAGATGCTCCTCAGAAACCCTATACAGGCTCACTATGGGTCGGAGTCAACTAGATAGCACTTGACAACAAAGCTCCAATCTAAGGAGCTCTGGTAGCGTAGTGGTTACGAGTTGGGCTGCTAATCTCACGGTCAGTAGTTCCAGACTACCAGCGGTTCCGAGGGAGAAAGATGAGGCTTTCTGCTGCCTCGGAAACCCTATGCAGGGTCGTTGTGAATCTCCTCCACGACACATAACCACCACCAGCAGCTTCAATCTTTCCCATTCTACTGACTCTTCCCCAATGGAGTCAATCATACTTACTCTCTCCCATTCCTCCACCTCAGATCCTCAAGTCTGTCTGCCATCTGCCACCTTTGTCTCCCAATTACAATCAACTTTCATCTCATGATTGCATTCGCCTTTTCCATCACATTCGGCCCCCACCCTCAGATACCTTGGCCAAGGTTAACCATAACTCAGTTTGCTAATCTTACATTTCTCAATCTTAATTTGTTGTTTCCCTTGTTGAGAAATACTTTGCCATCACCTTCAGTAAACCCATATTTTTAACCCCTCGTTCCTATCCTGGGGTGCTTCACCCTCTCCTCTGCTCAGTTATTAAATGTACATTAAATGTACTTCAGGACTCTGACCTTGCTGATTGTCAGATGGGTCTGAGACTATCAGAAAGATGTTTACTTGTGCTTTATTGACTCTACAAAGGCTTTTGGTTGTGGATCATGACACACTATGGTCAACGTTGCAGAGAATGAGTATTCCTAAACACTTAGTTGAGCTCATGAAGAACCAAGAGGCAATTGTTAGAACAAAACAAGGGAACACTGAATGGTTTAAAATCAAAAAAGGTCTGTGTCGGAGTTGGATTCTTTCATCATACTTATTCAATTTGTATGCTGAGCAAATAATCTGAGAAACTGGATTATATGAAGAAGAACATGGCATCAGGATTGGAGGAAGGCTCATTAACAATGTGCGATATACAGGTGATACAACCTTGCTTGCTGAAAGTGAAGACGACTTGAAATACTTACTGATGAAGATCAAAGAACACAGCCTTCAGTATGGGTTGTATTTCAATGTAAAGAAAGAAAGAAAGAAAAAAAACCTCACCACCGGACCAATAAACAACATCCATACCAATGGAGAAAAGATTGACATTGTCAAAGACTTCATTTTGCTGGAATAACCATCAACACTTATGGAAGCAGCAGCCAAGAAATTAAATGGCGTATTACATTAGGCAAATCTGCTTCACAAGACCACTTTAAAGTGTTCAAGAGCAAAGATGTCTGTTTGAGGACTAAGGTGCGCCTGACCCAAGTCATGGTATTTTCAGTAACCTCATATGCTTGTGAAAGTTGGATGGTGAATAAGGAAGATCATAGAAGTATTGATGCATTTGAGTTATAGTGTTGGAGGAGAATATTAAAAGTACCTTGGACTGCCAAAAGAACAAAACAGATCTGTGTTGGAAGAAGTGCAGCCAGAGTGCTCCTAAGAAGCCAGGATGGTGAGACTTTGTCTCTCATACTTTGGGCATATCAGGAGGGACCAGTCACTGGTGAAGGATATGTTTGGTAAAGTGGAGGGTCGGGGAAAAAGAAGAAGACCCCCAGCGAGATGCATTGGCGCAATGGCAGCAGTGATGGGCTCAGGTGTAGCATCCATTGTGAGGTTGGCCCACAACTGAGAAATATTTCGTTCTGTTGTTCATAGAGTCACTATGAGTCGGTACCGACTCTATGGCACCTAACAACAACAAGCTTCCATAAGCAGTGAGTAATGTTCAAGTAAAATGAAATCCTTGACAACTTCAATTTGTTCTCCATTTATCATGATGATGCTTAGTGGTCCAATTGTGAGGCTATTTGTTTTCTTTATACTGAGGTGTAATCCATACTAGATACTGTATTCTTTGATATTCATCAGCAAGTGCTTCAAGTCCTATTTGCTTTTAGCAAGCAAGGTTGCATCATCTGCCTATCACAGGTTGTTAATGAGCTTTCCTCCAATGTTGATACAGTTTTTAATATAGTCCAGTTCTCAACATACAGATTGAATAAATATGGAAAGGACAGAACCTTGATGCACACCTTTCTTGATTTTAAACCACATTGTATTTCCTTGTTCTATTCGAACAACTGCTTCTTGGTCTACTACAGGTTCCATATGAGGACAATTAAGTGTTCTGGAATTCCCATTCTTTGCAATGTTTTCCATAGTTTTTATGATCCCCACAGTTGAATGCCTTTGCTTTCAGCCAAGAGCCATCTGATCTCAGCAATGATATCCCTTTTCCACATCCTCTTCTGAATCCAGTTTGAATTTCTGGGAACTCCCTGTCAATGTACCACTGCAACCGTTTTTGAATTATCTTCAGCAAAATTTTACTTGCATGTGATACTAACGATGGTGGTGGTGATGGTGGTTATGTGCTGTGGAATTGGAACCGACTCATAGTGACCCTGTACACGGTTTCCGAGGCTGTAAATCTTTACGCAAGTAGAAAGCCTCATCTTTCTCCCATGGAACAGCTGGTAGTTTCGAACTGCTGACCTTGTGGTTTGCAGCCTGATTCGTAACCACTACGCTACCAGAGCTCCTTGTGATACTAATGATAGTCTTCTATAACTTCCACATTCTATAGGCTCACCTTTCTTTGTAATGAGCATAAATATGGATCTTTTCCAGTTAGTTGGCCAAGTAACTTTCTTCCATATTTCTTGGCATAAACTTATTGACCTAAGTCTTGCCAGTTGTATAATCTAAGTACTAGTCCTATGTTGGATATGTAGTTTTTAAATGTTTTCTTCCAGTCTGTAACACACATTGCTTTTTATTTTTTGCTCATTCCTTTTATTTATTTATTTTTTAAATCAAGAAACAAGGGACAATTGCTGTAATATTGGCAACCTCCAGTATCTACCTCATATCACCAGGCTCTAAATTCCATAAAGACAGGTGCCAGGTCTGTGTTGTTCCTTTCTAGGACCCAAGCATCTGGAACAATGCTTGTTGAATGAATGAGTAAATGAATGAAGAGACCTTATTAAGGTTGTACAACTGACAAGACCAGATTCCAAAGAAAGGCTAATAGCTTGGCTTTTCTTTTAATAAATACATTAAAAAAATATTTTTTGCTGTCGAAAATATACACAGCAAAACATTCATTGATTCAGTGATTTCTACGTGTGTAACTCAATGACACTGATGACATTTTTTGAGTTGTGCCACCTTTCTCATCCTTCTTTTCTGAATTGTTTCTTTCCTATTAATGTAAACTCACTGTCCAGGAAGCTTTTAATCTGAACTTTTGAGTTGCTGTTGTCAATTTATCTGCTATAGCTAGCTCTTTAAAAGAGAACAATGCTTAAGGCAGACATTCTTTACTAATTAAACTACCATTTGATTTAAAGAGACTTCAGGAAAGAATTGGTGTAAGGTTTAAAGATGATCTCAGGGTGAGAGTGTCAGGGTTCATCTGCTTTCTAGAGCTCTAGAAAGTCTAGACAGTGTAAGTCTGTAAGTCTGAAACTGTGTTCTGCATCTCCCTTGTTTTGATCTCTTTTATAGAATCTCTGATCAAACTGTTCAGTATTGGTAGCTGGGCACCATCCAGTTCTTCTGGTCTCAGGGTAGAGAAGGCAGTTGTTCATGGAGACAATTAAGCACACATTTCCTTTCCTCCTCCTATTCCCGACTTGTCCTTGTTCTTTATACACAAATATTTTTTAAACTATGTATTAAATTTTGGGTTCTTTTTAGGTTTTCTAAGCTATATTATTTATTTATTTAAATGTTTTAATGTGAATTATGTGATTGTTTACATGGGAGAATGTTAGTTTTACATTCATCCTATCATAGATTGTTTCATTGCTATGGTTACAATTTCCTCCATGCATCATCAACCAACTAAAGGGTATACACTACATGGCTGTCTCCTGGTCATCAGCACACAGCCCTTCTCCCTCTCTATGACTAAAGTTCCCAGATGCTCCATTTCTCCATGTCATCGTCTCTGCTGCCATCTCTGGTGTCACTGCTTCTCTGGGTAGGGTTCCGTTCTCCGCTCTTCTCCCTTGATGGTCCCAGGGACGTCTGCTCCTAGACTGCAAAGTTAATCACTCCCCTCCTTGCTGCATAACATCTACTTTTACATTTCCAATCAGTTCTGATAACAATTATTCACTACTATATCACAAGAGACCTATCTGCATTTCATTTTATCAGTCCCGCCTTGACAGATACTACTCAGTGGAGATTCTACCTTCCTGCATGCCCTCTGGATATAGGTTCCCTCTTGAAAGTTTGTAAGACAGTCACTTCTTGCCTTTGCAGCACGCCCCCCTCCCCCCATTTTGGGTAGCCAGTGTCCAAGTTGCCCACCCCGTCTACTCTGTGTATGGAGGGGGTGATGAGAATGATCCTCACTGTAAAGATTTGTTCCCTTTTTTGAGCTACTGTATCCATAGGTGTAAGTCAAGTTCATCAAATTGTATCAGATTACTCATTTTTTCCTCTTTCTTCTTCTAGTTGAGCTCTGATCATCCAGTTGTTGAAGCCAGGTCAAGTGGGTATTATGGGCAAGTGTGGGTGTTCTTGTGCATATGCCCTCTCTTCTTATTAGCTAGATGCTTCACTCTCCACTCTAGTCCTCTGTGGCTATGTCACTGACTCTGGTCTTAAGAGTCACCAGATCTTGCCACACTGCTGGCCGACCAGGTCTCCACCCAGGTTCACAGGAGTCTATTGAACGTTGTAGGGCTTAGCTTGCAGCTTCATTGCTGTTTTTCCTTCACTTCCCCTTATCAGTGACGAATGTAGTCACCAATCAGAGTGGGTTTTCCCATTGAGTCTTAGTCTTGGAAGGGGGTTTGCTCTGAGGGGACCTGACCACTTGCCTTGATGTCTCCTGGGCAAGCCACTTGTTTGTTCTTGTAGTAATCAGTTGGCCTGCCTATATTGTTTTGCATTTTTCCTGTCAGTCTTTCTTCAAGAAGTATCTTATGTTCTAGCCGCTCCAGGCTGGTTGTATTTAATTTTAAGTTAGAGAAAAGGCTGAGAACTTCATGGAGGGAGGGCAGAGACAGAGAACCCTCCAAAAATGGTAGTGATAGTTTGGTAATCTTCCAGCTTCCCTTAGGAACTGCATGCTTCTAGCCTAGTGATTTGTCTAAGTGTTCTCCAGAGAGGAGTCTTTACAATGCATTCTTTGTCAAGTTACATTTCTAGTGAGATCTTGAGTGTTCCAGTGACATTAACACCCTTTGGAGAATTAGTGTCTTTGGCAAGGCTAGTTCTTCTTTCTTTTTTAATTAAACATTTTGTTTTTGAAAAGATTCAAATACATAGGAAAATGACAAGAAAATACAATAAAGTTTCTTATAACTCTCACCTATATTTACCTTTATTAATGCTTTGCCATATTTGCTTTATCTCTCTCTACTGGTGTGTCAAGGAGCTTTGGTAGTGTAGTGGTTACGAGTCGGGCTGCTAATCTCAAGGTCAGCAGTTCGAAAATACCAGCTGGTCCGTAGGAGAAAGATGAGGCTTTCTGTTCCTGTAAAGATTTACAGTCTTGGAAACCCTATGCAGGGTCTCTATGACTTGGAACCAACCCCATAGTACACTATCACCACCACCACCACAGGTGTGGCGCTGTAGGATCAGCACTGGATTGTGAACCAAATGGTCAGCAGTTCAAACCCACCAGCTGGTCCTTGGAAACCCTATACAGGGTCACTGTGCATTGGAACCCACTCGATGACACTAAATCACAACAATATTTGCAATAAAAGGAGCCCTGGTAACATAGTGGGTTACAACTGGGCTGCTAACCACAAAGTGAGTAGTTCAAATCCACCAGCTGCTCCGAGGAAGAAAGATGAAGCTTTCTGCTCCTGTAAAAATTTACAGTGTCAGGAACCCTATACAGGGTTACTATGTGTCAGAACTGACTCGACAGCACACAGCCAGACAGCCATACTTAACAGTAAAACCCTCATATTTCATATTCTAATGTTTTTTTTCTGAGCCATTTGAGAGTAAATGTATAGGGATTATGACCACAAATACTTCATGATGTGTCTCCTACAAACAAAGACAACCTTTTACAGAACCACAATGTAGTAATCAAATTTAGGAAACAATATAGATATAATGTTGTTGCTGTTAAGTCTGTTCTGACCCACAGAGACCCTATATAGAGTTTCTGAGGCTGTCCATCTTTAGGGGAGCAGAAAGCCTCATGTTTTTCCTGAGAAGCAGCTGGTGGATTCAAACTGCTGACCCTGTGGTTAGCAATCCAGCATGCACCCCACTATGTTAATGTCAACGTGGATTATAAATGATCTGGACTGCTAACTGCAAGGTTAACATTGAAAATTTTCAATTGTTCAGATAACCTAGAAAATTTTATCCCGATATAGAACCTAATCCAGGATCACACATTGCATGCATGTAACTGTCATAACTCTAATCTCCTTGGATTGGGTGCAGTATTCAAAATACTGACAGTTTGGAAGTGTACTGGTTGTTTTACAGACTATCCCTTATTTGGGTTTGCCTGGTCAGCTCCTCATGATTAAATTTAGAGTCTGTCATTTGAGGGCAGCGATTCTACATAAGGTGGTGATTCTACGTAAGTGATGCTGGAACTGTGATAAGATATACAGAAATAGGAAAGACCTTCATTCTCTTAGCGCTAGTTGTTCTAAGGGGAAAAAAAGACAGACCTGCCATTAGTAAAATGATGACAAACCAGTTATGGTAAATTATGGCTTAATGGTGTCCTCATGTGTGTCAGAGTATAACTGTGCTCATAAAATTCTCAAGGCCTTTCATCCAAGGTGATTCAGGGTGTACTCAAACCTTCAACCTTTCAATTAACAGCCAAGTATGTTAACCAAGCACATCATCCAAGGACTTGATTTTACGTGGTTCCGTTTTTAATAACCGTCATCATTATCTTGTTGTTGTTGAGTGCCGTCGAGTCAATTCTGACTCATCCAACCTTGTATAGGCTTTTTGAGCAGTTAGTGGGTTTGAAATGCCAACCTTGTGGTTAGCAGTCCAGTGCTTATCCTACAGCAGTACATCAGGGCCCAAATTATCTCATTGTTGTCAAGTGCCATTGAGTCAGTTCTGACTCGGAGTGACCCTGTATGGGGTTTCTGAGGAGCAGCTGGTGGGTTTGAATGGGTTAATTATCAACCTTGTAGTTCACAGTCTAGTGCTTATCCTACAGGGCCATACCAGTGGCATTATAATAGAAACACTACAGTTGGATGTCTTTAATGAACAGAAGTTTATTTTCTCAGTTGAGGAGGCTAGAAGTCTGAACTCAGGGAGCTAGCTGGCTCTCAGGAAAGGCTTTCTCTCCTTGGCTCTGGAGAAGGTCCTTGTCTTTTCTCAGCTTTTCTTCCATATGGTTTAGTATGTATTTTCTTCCATCTCTGCTCCCTTCTCTGCCTAGCTGCTCATTTCTATCTCAAAAGTCATTGACTTAAAATAAACCCTCCACTCATTAACATAACAAAGAAAACGCATTCCCAAATAGGATTACTACTGCAAGTATAAACCTGAAAAAAACAGATCTGTTGCTGAGTTAATTCCAACTCTTAGTGACCCTGTGAATTGCCTCATAGGGTTTCCAAGACTGTAATCTTTTTAGGTAAACAGATTCACAGCTTTCTCCCGCAAAGCTGCTGGTGAGTTCGAACCACTGACCCTTTGTTTGCGTTAATAACCTGCACAACCAGAGGTTAAGGTTTGCACACATATTTTTGGGAGACACAATTCAATCTATACCAGCATCTGAGTCACTTCTTTTCCTAAAATCAGAACATGGTTTTAAGCCTTTGTAGAGTCCTGGTGTGGCACTGTAGGATAAGCACTGGATTGCTAACTATAAGGTTGGTGGTTCAAGGTCACCAGCTGCTCCTTGGAGACCCTATACAGGGTTGCTGTGAGTCAGAACCAACTTGACAGCATTTAGCAACAACGACAACAAATCTTGCCAGTTCCCACACGTTTGTAAGTTTGTCGTTCTGTGGTGGCTTACGTGATGCTGGGATGCTGGATGCTATGCCACTGGCGTTTCAAATACCAGCCGGGTCACTTCTGGTGGACAGGTTTCAGTGGAGTTTCCAGACTAAGAATAGACTAGGAAGAAGGAATAAGATGGTCCATTTCTGAAGGGTTAGCCACTGAAAACCTTATGAATAGCAATGAAATGTTGTCTGCTGGTACTACTGGAAGGTACTCAAAATACAACCCAGGAAGAGTTACCTTCTTAAAGTAGAGTCAACCTTAATGATGTGTATGGAGCAAAGTTTTGGATCCTTCATTTGGTGATGGGGCATGATTCTGAATGAGAAGAGATAGCTGCATAAAACATCTATTAATAATCAGAATGTGGAATGTCTTGACCCAAGCCATGGTATTTCAATCACTTCCTATGACGGTGGTGGCAAAGAATATTGAAAGTACCATGGACTAACAGAAGAAAAACCCAAATCTAACCTGGAAGAAGTATAGCCAGAATGTCTCTTAGAAGCAAGGATGGCCAGACTTTGCCCCATGTATGGTGGGCATGTTATAAGGAGGGCCCAATCCCTGCAAGAGGACATCATGCTTGGTAAAGTGGGAGTCAGCGACAAAGAGGAAGACCTCAGTGACATGTACTGACACAGTGGCTGTAAGAATGGAGTGAGGGCGGGACAGGACCAGCCAGTGTTTCATTCGGTTGTGCATAGGTGCTACATGTTGGAGCTGATTCAGTGGCACCTAACAACAAATCTTGCCAGTACAAGTATGACCGATTGTTCCAAAATAAATGTCATATAAAGAAGAATAAAAATCATGACAACTCCTTGGATTTGCCCCTCCTGTCCTCTTTCCATTATTTTTTCTCAATGCCATAATGGTGTACATGTGTCCTGGCCTATGCTTTTAAGAGCAACAATAATGCTGAGAAGAAAGGCAAACACCAGGTTCTTGTTAGGCTGTGACCCAAAGTAACTGTTTGGTGTCTAACTGTGGAGATGACTACATTGATGTGTACATTGTATGAGAGTTACATTGGTGAATTTGAATTCATCGAGGATCACAAAGCTGGAGAAAATCGTTGTTAACCTCACAGGTAGGTTAAACAAGTGTGTAGTGAATGAGCAGCCCCAGATTTGATGTGCAGCTCAAAGATTGAGAACTGGGCAGAATAATCTGCTTTCATTCCATTGCTTCAGTGTAATGACACTCTTATGCTAGAACACGAGGAAGCCAGACAAAAACACACTGGTGGGAAAATCCTGGGATTCTTCTTCTAGGGATGTAATGTTATTATTGTTAAGCGCCGTCAAGTCAGTTCTGACTCATAGCGACCTACCCTGTATAGGGTTTCCGAGGAGTGACCTTGTGGTTCAAACCGACTTTGCAGTCCAGTGCATTATCCCACAGCGCTACACATACATACTTCCCCAAATAAAATGCCTCAGCAGAACAAAGGAAATCAAAAGTTGATTCAAGGACTTCTGGCAAGATGGCCGACTAGGCAATTGCACCACAACGATGCTCTACAACAAAGACAAGGGAGACCACATGAAACAGACACAGAAGAAAATTCTGGAACTCTGAATTTCTGAGGAAGAGTTGGAGAAGTAGATTGCGTGCTTGTTGGAAGGAGAAGCTGAATAGGAATAGTAAGAGAAGGAGACTGGTGAACGGCCAGCCAGACATAGCTTGACCATCTTGTGAGCAGCTTTGGCTATGAAGGGAGGCTTGGCAGAGCAGATTCACACAGTCAATGGGAAAGGTGTGACTCCTTTTTCCCACACTCCCTTGGTGACCAGAGGTGTGGCCCATCTTCATCCACCCTTAGCACCACCCCTGCCCTCAGAGAGCTCAGAGCCAGTTGGTTGGGAGCCACACCAGTGTGAGGCAGGGCTAGCTGTGCCACTTGGATTCAGGCAGGGTCAGCTCCAGGCCTACAGAACCCAAACTTGCCCCCAGTTGCCCTGTGGTCCTAACAGACACTGAAACCAGCTCCATCAAAGGCCTCCATGACCTATTTCCAAATTGAGTGTCCTGAATGTAGATAACACTGATGCTGATAGAACTCCATCTAGGGTCAGGAACTCTGCTGCCACACCCCACCCACATCCACCTCATGAGCTCCTTAGCTTGCAGGAGACCCCCAGAATTTTCTCCTCTCCAGGTCAAATAGCTGCACTGTTTTATGTTTTCTTTTTGATGTTTCATTGTTTTTGTTTGTTTATTCTCTCTCTTCTTTTCTTTCCATTCCCTTAAGTTTTATCCTTTCTATTTCTGCTTTGGAGTCCTGGTATGGCACTATGAGTTAATGCACCAGACAGCAAAGTCGTTTGAACTGTAAGATCGGTGATTCACGCTCACCAGCTGCTCCTCAGAAACCCTACATAGAGTTGCTATGGGTTGGAACCGACTCAATGGCATTTAAAAACAACAACAACAACAATCTCTGCTTTTGGAGTCCTGTGCGGAACAGTGGGATAAAGCACTGTACTGCAAGGTTGGTTTGAGTCACAATGTCACTAGTTCAAACTTACCAGTCACTCCTTGGAAGCCATATCTATAATGGTTGCTATGAGTCAGAACCTACTTGATGTCACTTAAAAACCAATGCCAAAGTTGTTTGATGATGCATGCAGGGGATTATAACCATGGCAATGAAATGAAATATGATAGGATGAATGTAAAGATAATGTTCTCCCATGTAAACTATCACATAATTCACAATAAAAACTTAAAAAAAAAAAAGGCAGAGTGAGGACAATTATTGTTGTTGTGTGCTGTGGAGTCGATTCCGACTCATAGCGACCCTGTACAGGATTTCCGAGGCTATAAATCTTTACTGGAGCAGAAAGCCTCATCTTTCTCCCATGGAACAGCTGGTAGTTTCAAACTGCTGACCTTGTAGTTCGCAGCCCGATTTGTAACCACTACGCTACCAGAGCTGCCTATTTGGATTGTTTCATGCTGTTCCTAAGGTTTTCAGTGGCTAATCCCTCCGAAGTGGACTACCTATTCCTTCCTCCTTGTCTGTCTTAGTCTGGAAGCGCTGCTAAAACCTGCCCACCATAGATGACTCTGCTGGTGTTAGAGACACTGGTGACATAGCTTCCAGCCTCACAGCAACACACAATCCACTACAACATGATAAACTGACAGACAAGTTGTTAAATCCCGTCAAGTGTGTTCTGATCTATAGTGACCCTGTATAGGGTTTCTGAAGAACCTTGTGGTTAGCAGGCCAGTGTATATCCTACAGAGCCACACCAGGACAAACAATTAGTTAATGCAAATGTAAGAAATGATGAAACAAAAGAGCTGAACAGAAAACTTCAAAGGGTATCTCAAAAAGACAAAGTAAAGTATTATAGTACAATGTGCAAAGACCTGAAGTTAGAAAACCAAATGGGAAGGACATGCTCAGCATCGCTCAAGCTGAAAGAACTGAAGAAAACAATTTAAGCCTTGACTTATAATATTAAAGGATTCTAAGGAGCTCTGGTAGCGTAGTGGTTACGAATCGGGCTGTGAACCTTAAGGTCAGCAGTTCGAAACTACCAGCTGCTCTGCGGGAGAAAGATGAGACTTTCTGCTCCTGTAAAGATTTACAGCCTTGGAAACCCTGTACAGGGTC
>NW_006408674.1:359550-369042 GCF_000296735.1 Chrysochloris asiatica
CAGTTCGAAACTACCAGCTGCTCTGCGGGAGAAAGATGAGGCTTTCTGCTCCCGTAAAGATTTACAGCCTCGGAAACCCTGTACAGGGTCACTATGGGTCGGCACCGACTCAACGGCACTTAACAACAACAACAATGGGCAAAATTGAGTCCTGGGGTGGTGCTGTGGGTTAATGTACTGGAAAGCAAAGTCGGTTTGAACCGCATGATTCAAACTTACCAGCTACTCCTCGGAAATCCTATACAGGGTCACTATGAGTCAGAACCGACTCAATGGCACTTAACAACAACAACAAATGGGCAAAATGTTGAACAATGCAGGAAGCATCAAAAGAACATAGAAGGAATACACAGAGTCACGATACTAAAAAGAATTAATCAACATTCATTCAACCATTGCAGGAGGTAGCATATGATCAAGAACAGATGGTATTGAAGGACGACGTTCCAAGCTGCACTGAAGGCATTAGTAAAAAGCAAGGCTCCAGGAATTGATGGAATACAAATTGAAATGTTTCCACAAACTGATGCCAGAAGCACTCACTCATTTATGCCAAGAAATTTAGAAGACAACTACTTCCAACTGACTGAAAGATGTCCTTATTTGTGCCCATTCCAAAGAAAGATGTCATTACAGAATGCAGAAATTTCAAACAGTATCGTTAATATCACACTCAAGTAAAATTTTACTGAAGATAATTAAAAAATGGGTTGCAACAGTCCATCAGCAGGGAACTGACAGAAATTCAAGCCAGTTTCTAAAGAGGATGCAGAATGAGAGATAACATTTGCTAACACAGATGGATCTTGGCTGGAAGCAGAGAATACCAGAAAGGTGTTTATAGGTACTTTATTGACTATACAAAGCCATTCGACTGTGTGGACCATAACAAACTATGAACAGCATTGTGGAAAATGGGAATTCCAGAATACTTGTTTGTACTTATGCAGAGAGTGAGAGGCAGTTATTTGCACAGAATAAAGGGATACTGTGTGGTTTAAAATCAGGTGTGTGTCAGGGTTGTATCCTTTCATCATACTTATTCTGTCTGTATGCTGAAAAAATAATCCAAGAAGCTAGGTTATATGAAGAAAAACATGGCATCAGGATTGAAGGAAGACTCCTTAACAACCTGCGATATGTAGATGATACAACCTTGCTTGCTGAAAGTGATGAAGATCAAAGAGTGCAGCCTTCAGTATGGCTTGCATCTTAATGTAAAGAAAACAAAAATCCTCACCACTGGACCAATAAACAACATTTTTATCAATGAAGAAAAGATTGAAGTTGTCAAAGACATCATTCTTCTTGAATAAACTATCAACACTCATGGAAGCAGCAGTCAAGAAATCAAACGATGCATTGCGTTAGGCAAATCTGCTGCACAAGACCTTTTTAAGCGTTGAAGAGTAAAGATGTCAGCTTGAGGACTAAGGTGCGCCTGACCCAAGCCATGGTATTTTCAATAACTTCGTATGCATGTGAAAGCTGGACAGTGAATAAGGAAGACCACAGAAGAATCGATGCTTTTGAGTTATGGTGTTGGAGGAGAATATTGAAAGTGCCATGGGTTGCCAAAAGAATAAACAGATCTGTTTTTGAAGAAGTGCAGCCAGAGTGCTCCTTGGAGGTAAGGATGGCCAAACTTCATCTCTCATATTTTGGACGTATTGTCAGGAGGGACCAGTTGCTGGAGAAGAATATCATGTTTGGTAGGGTGGAGGGTCAGAGAAAAAGAGGAAGACCCCCAGTAAGATGGACTTGCAAAGTGGCAGCATCAATGGCCTCAAGCGTGGCAACGATAGTGAGGTTGGCCCAGGATAGGGCAATGCTTCGTTCTGCTATGCATAAGGTCGCTATGAGTTGGCAGTGACTTGATGGCACCTAACAATAACAGCAACATTAACAATGACTTCAGATGCATATGGAAGTTGGACAATGAATAAGGAAGACCATAGAAGAATTGATGCATTTGAATTATAGTATTAGAGAACCATATTACGAGTACCATGGACAGCCAGAAGAACCAACAAATCTGTGTTGGAAGAAGCACAATCTGAATGTTCCTTAGAAGCTAGGATGGTCAAACTTTGTCTTTCATACTTCATATTATCAAACTGGACCAGTCCCTGAAGAAGGACATTGTGCTAGGTAAAGTGGAGAGTCAACAAAAGAGAGGAAGACCCCAATGAGATGGCTTGGCACAGTGGCAGCAGCAATGGGCTTAATCTTAATAACGACTGTGAGGAGGCGCAGGACTGGATAATGTTCCATTCTGTTGTGCATAAGGTTGCTATGAGTTGGAACTGACTCAATGGCGCCTAACAGCAGCAACAACGTAATTTCTATAACAAATTACCACAAACTTAAAACAACACAAATTCATTATTTTACAGTTTGAAAATTAGATATCTGAAGTGATCTCATTAAAGTGACGGTGTTAGCAGGGTTTCATTCCTTACTGGAGATTCTAAGGGGAATAATTGTTGTATTGTCTTTTCCAGCTTCTACAGGTTGTCTTCATTTCTTAGTTCATCTTCAAAGCAACAAAGGTCAGCTTTTCCACAGAGCAGCGCTCTAACACAGATTCTTCTGTGCCCCTCTTTCATGTGTATAGGTTCACGTGATTACACTGAGCCCATCCAGATAATCCAGGATTATCCCCCCATCTGTCAGGCAAGTGACGGGCTGTCTTAGTTCCCTCATCAGTAATGTAACATTTCCAGGTTCCAGGAATTAGGGATGGATGGACTCTTGGTGTGGTGCTGTAGGATCAGCATTGGACTGTGAACCACAAGGTCAGCAGTTCAAACCCACCAGCTGCTCCTTGGAAACCCTATACAGGGTCGCTATCTGTTGGAACTGACTTGATGGTACTTAGCAACAACAACTTTTAGAAGGGCCGTTATTCTACTTAGCACAGGAGTCTCTCCTGATGTGGACATGTTCCAATCACCAGTGAATTATTGTCATAGACTTGGAAACACATCTGAGGGGTGTTTATCCTAGGTAGGAAGGAATCAGTGAAGGCATTTTAGAGAAGACTAAACTGAGTCCATTTAAAAATATGGGTTCTCATTTTTTGTGAAGTCTTGATGTGGCACTGCAGGAAAGCACTCAATTGTAAGGTGGGTTTGAACTATAAGGTCGGTGGCTCAAACTCACCAGCTATTCCTCAGAAACCTATACAGTGTCGTTATGAGTTGGAACCAGCTCGGCGGCACTTAACAACAACAAGTCATTTATTGAATATTTTATGCCAGTTTGTATAAGCTACGAATTGGGCTGCGAACCGTAATGTCAGCAGTTCGAAACTAGCAGCTGTTCCGTAGGAGAAAGATGAGGCTTTCTGCTCCCATAAAGATTTACAGCCTCGGAAACCCTGTACAGGGTCACTATGAGTTGGAACCGACCCACGGCACATAACCACCACCACCAGTCTAACTCATGAAGGAAAAATGATTATTAACCCTGTTTTTCAGATAAGAAAATTTAGGTTCAGAGATGTGGGAAAATATGAGCTCTCATTAGCACTCATTACTTGGTGGACCTGGGGCCAGTAAGTTTTGATGAGAGTGAAAGAGGAAAAACGTCCCAAACTTGAGACACCAGCAGAGAAGCTAGGCCTAGAAGGGGTCTTGAATTATGATATCCCATATCTGGTAGCGTAGTGGTTACGAATAGGGCTGCAAACCTTAAGGTCAGCGGTTTGAAACTATCAGTCACTCCGTGGGAGAAAGATGAGGCTTTCTGCTCCCGTAAAGATTTACAGCCTTGGAAACCCTGTACAGGGTCGCTGTGGGTCAGAACCGACTCGACGGCACATAACAACATAACATGACCAGAGGGCAATGCCCAGAACTCTGGAGGGATACTTGGAAAGAGAGAGAAAAAGGGTGGTGGGATCTGGAAGGAATTTGGGATGATGTGGAAACCATGCTTCATTGAATTTACACATTTCAAAAACTCTTTAAAATTTCACAGCAGGAAGGGACATGAGAAGCCACCCAGATTAATGATTGTATATGTGGGTAAACTGAGGCACAGGTCTTGCTGAAATCCCCACAGTGAGTTTAACAGTGAGCTATTGACCTAGGAAGAATGAGAAAACAGATTCTTGCTGTCCAGTCCCACATCCCTTCTGGGAAAGATGGTCAGCTGTCCCCTAGGTTTGGTATAAGTAGAATTCTCTTAGAATCACCCTTAGGTCTATTTCATACTGTTCTGCAGGTTCAAAGGATGACTTGTGCCCAGAAAGTTATCAGATGAAGATTGGTATCGCTTGGGCTGCTGTTTGGCATGGTGGCCTCTAGGGGGCAGCAGCAGGAAGCATTGTCCTTTCAAGTCACACTAATAAACTGAGGGTCCTGCCTTGGTACCAACGGGTTAATGAAGAAGCACTAAGGGAGCAATGAGGTAATGAAGTCTCCTTTCAGAATGGGCTTCAGAGGCTGGGGCTGGACTGGAAGGGTCAGGTATGAGGGTGAGCACTTATTTTTTATTTATTTATTTATTTATTTCGGGGGGGCGGGGGAGGCTGTTCATCTAGAGCCCACAATGGCAGAACCTGACCTCTCTGCATCCCCAAATCCCACATGCCCTGGGTCTTATGTTTTTTTATAGTTGCTGTAGAGTTGACAACTAGCCTAAAGTTGGGCGGTTCGAACCTTTTGAACCTTGCGATCTGCTTCTAAAAGGTCACAGTGTTGTAAAGCACTGCTCTGCACAAATGGGGTGGCAGGAGCTCTGGGCCTGACTTCTATAAATTTCAGCTCTTCCCTGTGGTCTGAGCCACCATTGTCTCTGCCTGGGATTATTGTATTCTCAACAAAACCACCAGAGAGATTCTGTTATAAAAGTGTAAGTTTGCTTCTATCACCCTCTGCTCAAACCTCTGCACTGGCTCCCTCCTCATTGGAAAAATCCTTCCCAGCTGGCTCCTCCTATCTGACATCAGCTCCTACACCCATGCCTTGCTCCTTTGGTACGTGCTTCACTGGGCTCTTTGCTCTTCCTTGAACACCAAGCACGATCCATTTTCCAGGCCTTTGCCTTGGTGGTTCCTCTACCTGGAACACTTTCCCCCTAGATATCCACATGGCTTGCTCTTTCACTTTCTTTGGGTCTTCGCCCCAATTTTAACTGCACAGTAAGGCCTTCCTGACCCCAAAAATATGGCAAGCCATAGTACACATTATTATACCTTGTACACATTATTCTGCTTTCATTTTCTCCATAGCAGACTTGTCATAGTCTAGCGTGTTGGACCTTGAACTCATTTGTTGGTTGTTTACATTCTACTGGAATGTAAGTTCCCTGAGGACAGGGCCTTGATCTTTTTGTTCACTGCTGTATATATATCCCCAGCACCTCTAATCAGCACATGGGAGATGTTCAGTAATATTTGTTGACCGGATTACATGAATCAAGTCTCACCACAGGCTAGCTCAAGGAGATTATTTAATTGGTCTCATGAGCACCTTTGTCAATTTCTAGTCACACTGGCTTCTGAAGCTTGAATAACAGAAACATTTAAATCTCCAAACTGGAGAGGCGTTGCTGGTGGGGGTACTGCCTATATTGTGTTGGCAGCAGTGGTGGTGGAAATTCTCTAAGCAACAGCAAAGTCAGACAAACGGAGGCTCCTCAAACCCATGCAGCAGAGAGATTCACAGCTGTAGGAAGGATATTCCATTCCTTGGCCAGATGTTCTATCATCTCACACACATTGTCTCTTAGTTTTAGGGTTTACAATACTTTTGTGTGTTATTAAAGCAAGAAAATACGTTTCTTAAAATGTGATGTCTTAGTCCTGACCTGCATTGGGCAGGCTGGAGAGGGGGGTAGGTCACTATCGTGGTGTATGGAAGGAATTGAAGTTTGTAGGATCAGCACTGGACTGCAAACCACAAGGTCAGCAGTTCAACTCCACCAGCTGCTCCTTGGAAACCCTATACAGGATTTCAGTGAGTCAGAACCAACTCAAGGGCCCTTAACAACAACAGCAATTCAATTTATACACTGAGCAAATAATCTAAGAATTTGGACTACATGAAGAACATGGCATTAGGACTGGAGAAAGAGTTGCTAATATTCTGCGGTATGCAGATGGCACAACCCTGCTTGTTGAAAGCCAAGAGGACTTAAAGCACTTACTGATGAAGCTCAAAGGCTACAGCCTTTAGCATGCATTACAACTCAGTGTTGTTGTTGTCAGGTGCCATCGAGTAGGAACCGACTCATAGCGACCCAATGCACAGCAGAAAGAAACAATGTCCAATCCTAGGCCAACCTCACTACCGCTGCCACACTTGACACCATCAGTGATGCCACCTGGCTGATCCATCTCATTGGGAGTCTTCCTCTTTTTCTCTGACCCTCCATCTTATCCAGCGTGACATCCTTCTCCAGCGACTGTTCCCTCCTAACAATATGTCCAAAGTATGAGAGACGAAGCTTAGCCATCCTGGTCTCCAAGGAGCACTCTGGCTGCACTTCTTCCAGAACAGATCTATTGGTTCTTTGGCAGTCCATGGCACTTTTAGTATTCTCTTCCAACACCACAACTCAAAGGCATCAATTCTTCTACGATCTTCCTTATTCATTGTCCAGCTTTCGCATCCATATGAGGTTATTGAAAATGCCATGGCTTGGGTCAGGCGCACCTTAGTCCTCAAGCTTACACCTCTGCTCTTCAACACTTTAAAAAGTTCCTGTGCAGCAGATTTGCCCAATGCAATACGTCGTCTGATCTCTTGACTGCTGCTTCCACGAGTGTTGATAGTTGATCCAAGAAGAATGAAGTCCTTGACAACTTCAGTCTTTTCTCCATTGATAAGAATGTTGTTTATTGGTCCAGTGGTGAAGATTTTTGTTTTCCTGATATTGAGATGCAACCCATACCGAAGGCTGTGCTCTTTGATCTTCATCAGTAAATGTTTCAAGTCCTCTTCACTTTCAGCAAGCAAGGTTGTATCATCTGCATATCGCAGGTTGTTCATGAGTCTTCCTCCAATCCTGATGCCACATTTTTCTTCATAGAACCCAGCTTCTCGTATTATTTGCTCAGGATACAGGTTGAACAAGTATGGGGAGAGAACATAACCCTGTCGCACACGTTTCCCAATTTTATAACATTCAGTGTTCCCATGCTCTGTTCGAACAACTGCTTCTTGGTCCAGGTACAGATTCCTCACAAGTACAATTAAGTGTTCTGGAATACTCATACTTCTCAATGTTGTCCATAGCTTGTCATGATCCACACAATCAAAAGCCTTTGCGTAGTCAATAAAGCACAGGTAAACATCTTTCTGATATTCTCTACTTTCAGCCACGATCCAACGGACATCAGCAATGATATCTCTCGTTCCACGGCCTCTTCTGAATCCAGCTTGAACCTCTGGAAGTTCTCTGTCAATGTATGCTTGTAGCTGTTTCTGTATTACCTTAGCAAAACTTTACTCGCTTGAGATATCAAAGTGATTGTCCGATGATTTCCGCATTCTGTTGGGTCACCTCTCTTTGGAATGGGCACAAATATGGATCTTTTCCAATCAGTTGGCCAGATAGTTGTCTTCCAAATTTCTTGGCAGAGATGAGTGAGTGCCTCCTGTGCCGCCTCACTTTCTTGAAAGATTTCAATTTTCATTCTATCAATTCCTGGTGCCTTGTTTGTTGCCAATTCCTTCAATGCACTTTGGACTTCCTCCCTGAGTATCACTGGCTCTTGATCATATGGTACCTCTTGAAATGGTTGAACATTAACCATTTCCTTTTGATAGAATGATTCTGTGTATTCCTTCCATCTTCTCTTGATGCATTCTGCATCATTCAATAATTTGCCCAGAGAATCTTTCCATAATGAAAATCGAGGCTTGAATGTTTTTAGAGTCAATGTCGATCTTTCGGTCTCATATAGGTGGTCTTCTAGCAAGTATTATTTTCTTCTAGCAAGTATTATATTCTTACAAGTAATATCATTTATTTTGTGTGTCACTCTGCTATTTCTCCACAAAGGTGGTCTCGGGATAGTATTGGTTCAAGGTTTAAAGACTGTCTCAGGGTGATTGTCTCAGGGAGTCTGCTGATCAGAGCTGGTCCAGTTAGTCTGGCCTTTTGTAAAGTAGAGGCATTAACGTTGATTACAGGTACTTTCCTGCTTAAGCTTCCCCTGGCCCCAAATCTATGCACAAAAGGCCAAAATCCAAACTCTCTATCTGATATTTGAGCCTATTGGTATTTGGCCTTGGACTTCCTGATTCCATTCTTGACAATGCATCTTCTTCCTGGATCCTCTACATCATCTAATCTAGTCTTTAACAGGAGGCCTGGTGTGGTGCTGTGGGTTAATGCGCCAGACTGCAAAACTGTTTAAACTGCAAGGTTGATAGTTCAAGCTCACCAGCTACTCCTAGGAAACCCTATACAGGGTCGCTATGGGTTGGAACCGACTCGACGGCACTTAACAACAACAAGTTTCCCCGCTTCAACATTCTTGCTCTTGCTGTTCCAGCCATACCCCTACTCATTCTCCACACTAGAATGCCATTCCCATTGTAGTGGATTGAATAGTGTCCCCCTAAAATTCATGTCAGAACCTCAGAATCTGACCTGATTTGGAAATAGCATCTTGGCAGTTGTAATTAGTTAAGTATCTTGAGATAAAATCATCCTGGGTTTAGGGTAGGTCCTAAGCCACTGATTTATAAGAGGAAAGGACACACAGACACACAGAAAGAAGGTCATGTGAAGACACAGGCAGAGATTAGAGTTAAGCTAGCACAAACCAAGGAAGACATGAAGCGGGAAAAGATAAGGAATGGGTTCTTCCCTAGAGCCTTGGGGGTGGGGGTGTGCACAGCCCTGCCAACACACTGGTTTCTGATTGTGGCCTCCTAACTATGACAGAATGAATGTCTCTTGTTTGAAGTTACTCTATGGTAATTTGTTAAGGCAGCCCTAAGAATTTAGTATATCCATCCTCTTGGTTATGGAAACCCACCCATCACCCAGTGCCACATCCTCCCTGAAGTCTTCCCATCTTTCACACCTCAGTGCCAAGGGGTTCTCTAGCTTTGCAGAAGACATCGTTATCTGAGCTTTCCTTGCAGACCCAGGAAAGGGCCCTTAAATTGCAGGTGGGGCTGAGAGGAAGGGGTTTGGTTGGAAGGCTCAGTGCTGAGGATGCGGGAGCTCTGCAGTCTCTTCCCAAGCTGCTGGCCTCTGACCCTCTGTACCTCTGCCCACCCTGATTCAGTGTGCTCCTTGTGTGAAGGGCAGTGCCTGCTTCCCAGGCCTTTTATCACTCTTGTCAGTAGAGCTCAATCTTTCACCCTGTGAGTGTCTCTCTCCCAGCATTTAACATTTTCTATTTTTCACAGCCCCCAAACGCAAACCCACTTCTTCTTTTTTTACATTTATTTATTTATAAAGTTTTTCTTGTGAATTGAGTGATAGTTTACATGAGAGAACATTGGTTTTACACTCATCCTA
>NW_006408674.1:379436-392938 GCF_000296735.1 Chrysochloris asiatica
AGGAGATGGGCTTCCCTTTTCACTCTTCCTGAAAAATTTCAAGATGCCACTGTTGGTCATTATGACATAACTCAGGATTTAATTTCCGGCCTATTTCCTTTTTAGTCTGCTTGTCCCATTTCACGGTCCCTGTTCAGGCCTTTTTCCAAGTTATAAACAGTTTGGGGCCAGCTGTGGCCGTTTGGTTTTAAGTGGAAACTGTCTCTTTACATTTTGAGGAGATCTGTGCGCATGTGTAGTAGTACTCTCAGGGGGTGGATGTGGGGTGTCCACTCGTTCCGGCTGCTCCTCTAGTCACCAGAATGGAGGTGGACAGACAGTGAGAAACCAATGAATAGATACAAAAAAATAAAAGAATGTCCATACCTTTATCGTTGTGGTTCTGTCAGACATCTGTGGCTGCTCTGATCCTTCTCCCGCTTGGTCTCACCCAAGATGGCGGTTCCAGGAGGAACTGAGCATCTTGAATTAGAAAGCAATGGATTTCTTGCTTCTGCTACAAATTTCCCTAGCTGTAAGCCTTCCAACCTTCTGCATATTCCTTTATATGTGGTTCAGGGTTCTGGCACCATCCCCTGAGCCTGCTCAGTCTGATGTTCTTTGTTGTTGTTGACGGAGCTCTTCACTGCACTTCCACCCTCTCCACCATCTTGTTTGTTCCTCAAGAACACTATTTTTAGCCAGAGTGTGCACCTGCAATATGTCCTAATAGGACTCACGTCTGCTTAATGAATAAACACCAAGTCGAAGGAAGGGTCTAAACTTTCCCAGTAGCTCTCACCTTGCGTAGCTTATACTGGGACATCTGTCTGAAAAACTGTGAATAAGAGTGGGTCTAAAGATGCTTGCAAACTTATGTGACAATTTGAGAGTCAAGTTTCCATGAAGAATTCTGAGATTCCTTACATCCTTTCTCTTTTAAGGAATAGTAGCTTTATATTGCCTAAAAGTAACTATTGATGGAATGGCAAAGAGTTGAGAGCAACAGGATTAACATTTATCGAGCATTTACTATATGTCAGGCACTTAAAAATTTTCATTCATTACAAAAATCCGTGGAAACTGGCATTAGGATTACCCACTCAAAGTCTGATAGCCCCATGTTCCTTGGCTTGTTGCAGCATCACTCCAATCTCTGCTTCCATCTTCACATGCGATCTTTCCTCTGTGTCTGTGTCTCTAGCCTCTTCTTTCAAAGGTACTAGACATTGGGTTTAGGGCCTATTCTAATTCCAGTATGATAGCAAATGGACCTTATTTACAAGGTTCTAAATAGACATGGATTTTGCAGAAACATTATTCAACACCACTATTGTTGTTGTTGTCAAGTGTTATCAAGTTGGTTTTGCCTCATATAGATCCTTTATAGGGTTTCTGAGGAGCAGCTGGTGAGTTTGAACCACCAACCTTGTGATTCAAACCAACCTTGTGGTCCAGTGCTTTTCCTATAGCATCATACCAAGACTCCATTCAACACCACGATACCATCTAATAGAATCCTGGTGTAGTGCTGTGGGCTAATGCACTGGATTGCAAAGTTGGTTTGAACCACAAGGTTGGCAGTTCAAGCTCATCAGCCATTCCTTGGAAACCCGATCCAGGGTTGCTATGAGTTGGAACTGACTCAACGGCACTTAAACAACAATATATTGTCTATTCTGTCAAACGTAAAGCACACCAAGAACGTTACTACAAATCTACAAATGTATCTGGCAAATATAGATTCTGTCTTCTACCTTCTTCAGTGGAGTCCTGGTGTGGCACTGTAGGATAAGAACTGGACTGCTAACTGCAAAATTGGCAGTTCAAACCCACCAGCCTCACCTCAGAAACCCTATACAGGGTCACTATGAGTTGGTACCAACTTGATGGCACTTAACAATAACAACAAAGCCTCTTCAGTACAGGAAGACATATAAAGAGTGGAATGGATGCTATGCCTCAATACACTGTGTCCCTGACATCCTTTACAAACTTTTCAGTTAAACTAGCTGGAGTACATTCAGATGTCTAAAAGCCAAGAACTCTGACCAATAGAGATTCTGTCTCTGGCAACAGGGAGGGGTTTCCTGCCCCTAGAAGATGTCTGTTTCAATGTGCAGCCGCTTGGACGATAACAAGTGCTCCTTTATGGTGGGCTGAAACCTCTCCTCATCTAGATCCCACCTCTCTCAGTTTTGCTTTCTAGAATCAATGTTCTGTTTCCATTGAACTGCCCCTCAGAGGATGGTGATGACGATATTACCCAAACTGTGCTTAGCAGCACTGAACACTTGGCTTCCAAGTGAAAAAACTGTTGAGGAGAGCCAAGTACCAAAATACAGGTTGAGAAGACTAGGGTTTAAAGAGATGGAAGGGCCAACCATTCCTCATTGCTCACTGAAAGAAGACTATATTAATGGTGTTTTAACATAGGAACCCTGGTAGCATAGTGGATTATGAGCTGGGCTGCTAACCACAAGGTCAGCGGTTTGAATCTACCAGTCACTCTGAAGGGAGAAAGATGAGGCTATCTGCTCCCATGAAGATTTACAGCGCCGCTATGAGTCGGAACTGACTCCATGGCACACAACCAACACAATCTCCAGTAAAGGCAAAACCATCCAGCCATTCAGCTCCTCCTTGTTTACTGAGAAGCTGTTGTTATTGTCGTTCCTACCCTGTGCAGGCTTCCCAAGGATCGGGCTGGGGAGTTTGAACCACTGACCTTGTCGTTCAAAACGGACCTTGTGGTCCAGTGCTTTATCCCACAGTGCCACACCAGGACTCTACTGAGAAGCCTTAGGAACCAATTAATTCAAAATCTATTTTATACAGTGTGCTAAATTGGTCACCAGAGGGAGTCTAGCTATAATAGGATCTTTGACTAGACCCATCATTATAACAGTCAGCAGTTGGAGAGCTTTTTTGTTTTCTTTCCATCTTTCATCCAAAGGGCTCTAACCACCTCTCCACCACCTGTCTCATTAATGAACACAGCACCTCAGTGAGCTAAGCAGGTGGCCAGTCTCATTATCCCACCTTTTAAAGAAGGGCACTCAGAGGTCAAGTGATTTTGCATTAATTAAAACCCTCTATAGCTATTATTTGCAAGTTCATGGGCTCCTTAAAAGCTTTGTTAGTGATTTAAAAAGGCTCAATTCACTTCCGCCTGCCTTGACCCTCCTGGGAAGAAGAGGAGTTAAAAATGACAAGAGGCAGTTTTCTCCTCATTTAGGTTATATGTGAGTGTCAAAGAATTTGGTAAAATAAATTCATTGTCTCTGGCACCAGGATTTATTGATTCACAGTACTGCTTGATTTCCTGCTTTGAGTAAATATTATGATCTATACAAAGACTGAGAACTTGACCCTGAGGAGCTACAATACAGCTGCGAAGGACTCTATGTGTGGGCCAGAGGAGGATGAAAGCTACTTCTGCCTGGGGTGATGCGGAAAAGCTTCATACAGGATGTGAGATCTACACTGAGGGTGGGGGAGGAGGTAGTGGACATTGCTGATTTGGGGGCATCTAACTGTGAGTCTTGGTGTGGCGCTGTGGGCTAATGCGTTAGACTGCAAAGTCATTTGAAGTGCAAGGTCAGTGGTTCAAATTCACCAGCTGCTCCTTGGACACCCTATACAGGGCCGCTATGGGTCAGAATTGACTCGATGGCACTTAACAACAACCAACTGTGAGTCCTGGTGTGGTGCTGCAAGTCTGAGCCATAAGATCGGTGATTCAAACTCACCAGCTGCTCCTTGGAAACCCTATACAAGGTTGCTATGGGTTGGAACAGATTAGATGGCGCTTAAGAACAAACAACAAGCTGTGGGCTAAGCATTGGACTACTAAGTGTAGGTTAGGAGTTCAAACCCACCAGCTGCCCCACAGGAGAAAGATGTCTGCTCCGGTAAACATTTACAGTCTTGGAAGGAACAATTCTACTCTGTCCTTTGTTATTGTTACGTGCTGTCAAGTCAGTTTCAACTCATAGGGACCTGGTTCTATATAGGGTTGGTATAAATCAGAATCTACTTACGGCAGTAGGTTTCCTATGGTTTGGTTTAGCATACATTTGCTCTTCTTAAAAGCACTCCAGTTGCCTTTGAGGAGAGTCTTCCTCCTCTATGTGTGCAGACTGGCAAGACTTCTCGCCCACCATTAGGAAGGTGTCCCCAGACCTCATTGCAGGAGCCCTGATATAGGCTACAAGATAATGCACTGCACTGAAAGATCAGTTTGAATTACAAGTTCGGTGGTTCAAATCCACCAGCTGTTCCTCAGAAACCCTATATGGGATTGGATTCCTGCTGTGGCTCTGCTGGTTAATGCACTGGACTGCAACATCAGTTTTAGCAAGGTCGGTGGTTCAAGCTCACCAGCTGCTCCTTGGAAACCCTATACATGGTTGCTATGGGTGGGAATTGACTTGATGACACTTAACAACAACAACATGACTCAGAACTGACTCAATCACACTTAGTAACAACAACAAGCACCCTGTGTGTCTTTCTCCCATTCCCTGTGTATCCAAGATCTGATGGTGTGGCTTGTAAGTAAGGCAGTTAGAACCTCTCAGAACTTTGTCTTGTGCAAGGAGGTGACAAGGGACAGAAACACATAAACCAAGGACATTCTTTCCTTACTGTGGGAGCATGGAGTACTGGCAGCCCCAGCTGCTGTCTTGGTTCCTGTTTCTGGCTCTCCAGCCTTCCCACAGATTTTGGTGCAGTCCAATATCTTTCCGCTTTGGTCTAGGCTAGCCTGAGTCCCTGACTGTTGAGGACCATGCAGGTTCAGTGAGTAGAGTCCTGGAGAAAAGGAAGACCAAGCATGTCAGGGGGCTGGGTGGAGATTTGTGTGGCAAGGTTCAAACTGCCAAACATAAAATTTTTTTTTTTAATGCTTTATTGTGAATTATGTGATAGTTTACATGGGAGAACATTAGCTTCACGTTGATCCCATCGTATATCGCTTCCTTGCCATGGTTACAATCCCCTCCATGCATCATCCACCAACCAAAGGGTATACCCCGCATCCCTCTCTGGGCCCGAAGTCCCCAGCCCAAAGTCTCTCCACGTCATTGTCTCTGCCTCTATCTCTGGCGTCACTGCTTCTCTGGGTAGGGTCCCGCTCTCTGTTCTTCTCCCTTGATGGTCCCAGGAACCTCCGCTCCTAGACTGCAAAGTTAATCACTCCCCTCCCTTTGCCACAAAATGTCTACCTTTACATTTCCAACCCTCACAGTCAGTCCTGATAATTATTCACTATTGTATCACAAGAGACCTATCCACATTTCCTTTCATCAGCCTCGCCTAGACAGATTGGATACTACTCAGTGGAGATTCTACCTTCCTCCACACCCTCTGGATCTAGGTTCCCTCTTGAAAGCTTGTAAGCCAGTTACTTCTTGCCTCTGTAGCCCCCCATTCTGGGTAGCCAATGTCCAAGTTGCCCATCCCTGTCTACTCTGTGTATGGAGGGGGTGGGAATGATCCTTGCTATGAAGATTTGTTCCCTTATTTGAGCTACTGCATCTATAGGTGTAGGTCAAGTTCATCCAATTGTATCAGCTTACTCATTTTTTCCTCTTCTTTCTTCTTCTAGTTGAGCTCTGATCATCCAGCCATTGAAGCCAGGTCAAGTGGGTATTATCTGCAAGTGTGGGTGTACTTATGCATACGCCCTCTCTTCTTATCAGTTGGACACTTCACTCTCCATTCTAGTCTTCTGTGGCTATGTCACTGACTCTGGGCCCAGGAGTCCCCAGGTCTTGCCACACTGCTGGCCAACCAGGTCTCCACCCAGGTTCACAGTAATCTGTTGAACATTGTAGGGCTTAGTTCGCAGCTCCATTGCTGCTTTTCCCTCACTTCCCCTTATTGGTGATGAATGTGGTCACCAATCAGAGTGAGTATTCCCATTGAATATTAGTCTTAGAAGGAGGTTTGCCCTGAGGAGACCCAACCACTTGCCTTGATGTCTCCTGGGTGAGCCACTTGTTGGTTCTTGTAGTAATCCTTTGGTCTGCCTATATTGTTTTGTATTTTTCCTTTCAGTCTTTCTTTCAAGAAGTATCTTCTGTTCTTCTGGCCGCTCCAGGCTGGTCAAACGTACATTTAAAAAGTAGATTACAGTTTTGCAACTGGGAGCCTTGGTGGCTCAGAGGTAGAATTCTTATCTTCCATGTGGGAGATCCGGGTTCAATTCCTGGCCCATGCACCTCATGCATGGCCACCTCCCATGCCTCAGTGGAGACTTGAGTGTTGCTAGGATGCTGAACAGGTTTCAGTGTCACTTCCGAACTAGGAAAAAAGGCCTGGAGATCTACGTCATAAAAATCAATCACTGAAAACTCTTCAATGACAAAGATCTGATCTGCAGGACCAGGCAGGGTTTGATTTTATTGTACACGGAGTCACAATAAATTGTACACGGAGTCACAATAAATTGTACACGGAGTCACAATAAATTGTGCACGGAGTTGGGGCTCAATCCCATGGCAGCTAACAATAACAATAATAGTTATGCAAAATATATCACCACTGGGGGAAGCTGGGTAAAGGGTACACTCTTGCTGTTAAGTGTTGTCAAGTTGGTTCAGACTCATAGCAACCCTGAAAAAAGTTCTGAAGCTGTAAATCTTTATGGGAGCAGAAAGGCTCATCTTTCTCCTGAGGAGCGGCTGGTGGATTTGAACCGCTGACCTTGCAGTTATCAGCCCACTGCATAACCCACCATGACACCAGTGTTCCTAAAAGGTACAATGTTGTTGTGTGCCATCAAGTCGGTTATGACTCACAGAAACTCTATATAGGGTTTCCAAGAGTGGCTGGTGGGTCTGAATTGCCAACCTTGTGGTTATCCTACAGCTTCATACCAGGCTTTATAGGACCTATCTATTGTTATGTTTTGCAACTTTCTGTTAGTCTACAATTTTCTTCAAAGCTTTAAAAGTAAGTACAATCCTGCTGATATGTGTGGTATAGACGGTGTCTGAATCCCATCTTCTCCCCTAACGTGTGTGAATTAGGGAGACTCCACAGTCAGGGAAGGGAAGACAACCACCACAGGGGGAAGCTAGGCCCAAACTAGGCTGAAGAGCTATCTTAAAAATGCTGGTTGACTGGACGGATAAGGACCATGTCAGAAAGTGCAGGAAATCTAGGAGCTTAAGGAAAAGATGAAGGAGCTCTGGTAGTGTAGTGGGTTACAAGTTGGGTTGTTAACTTCAAGGTCAGCAGTTAAAAACTACCCACCACTCTGCCATAGAAAGAGGAGATTTTCTGCTCCTGTGAGAATTACAGTCTCAAGAACCCTATACAGGGTTGCTATGAATTGGAACCGACTCCAAGGCATATAACCACCACCAAGGCAAAGATGAAATCAGCTCAGTGTAGCAGCATTCAAAGACAGGATGGTGGAAAGAAGGAAGGAAGAGAGTAAGAAAGTCAGAACCGTGTGGAGCTGCCAACAAGTTTGCACGCAATTTGTATTGGCTCCAGTCTAAAGGTTCTCTTACAAACTGCTGAGGGTATGATGTGTGGTATGTGCTGTTGTTGTTGTTAAGTGCCGTCGAGTTGGTTCCAATGCATAATGACCCTGTATAGGGTTTCTGAGGAGCCGCTGGTGAGCTTGAATCACGGACCTTGCAGTTCAAACAGTTTTGCAGTCTGGCGCATTAACCCACAGCGCCACACCAGGACTCCGGGGTTAGCCCCACTTAAAGAGGCCAAGGAATGGGGAACAGATAAAGATACAAGGGGGAATGCATGGATACGTGAGAGAAGAGGGAAAAACCTTTGCTGAATGGATTCATTCAAGCCATGGTGTTGGTGAAGAAGATTGAATATCCTTGGACCGTCTGAAGAACAAACAAATCTATCTTAGAAGAAATACAATACGAATGCTCCTAGAAGCAAGGATGGCAAGACTTTGGCTGGCTTACTTTGGACATGTCATCAGGAAAGACCAGTTACTAGAAAAACAGAGAGTCAGGGAAAATGAGGGAAACCTTAATGGGATGGCCTCACAACACAAAGGACTCAGCCATGCCAGCAATCATGAAGAAGACACGAACCAGGCAATGTTTTGTTGGGCTGTACATCAGGTCACTATGAGTTGGAGCCCAGTCAATGGGACCTAGCAACAGTCTCCAGTCCTGGTGTGATGCTGTAGAATAAGCACTGGACTGCCAAACTCAAGGTTGGTGGTTTCAGACCCACCAGCCATTCTTGGAAACCCTATAAAGGGTTGCTGTGAGTCGGAACCAACTCAAAAGGACTTCACAACAACCTCAAGGTTGGATTTTTTAAAAAACAGTAAATTGTGTGGCATAATTTGCATATGATAATCAGCGTATTTTTAATTGTATTTTCCCCTTCATTAAGTGAGTTTCCACATTTTTTCATGTGCTTAATGGTGGGACGATTGTAATGTCCCTCAAGTCAAAGGAGTCCTGTCTTGCTTGATGTCTTACATTGACACAAACTACCTGTGTGTGCAGGTCAGTAGCTCTCCCTCTTTATCCCCATGAAATCCCCTAACAATTGTCACTTACGTCTTAAACCCAAGGCTGCTGAGCTTCATGTACAGTATTCTGTGTAATGCAATAATTCTATGAGGTGGTTATAATCATCTCCATCAGAAGGTTGAGGCCCACCTTCTGGTTCATGTGTCATACTGTGGTGGTTGCATGTTGCTGTGACGTTGGAAGCTGTTGTTGTTAAGTGCCGTCGAGTCCATTCTGACCCACAGCGACCCTGTATAGGGTTTCCAAGGAGCAGCTGGTGAGTTTGAACCACCGACCTTGCAGTTCAAACGGCTTTGCAGTCTGACACATTAGCCCACAGTGCCACACCAGGACTCAGAAGCTATGTGACCAGTATTTCAAATACTAGTAGAGTCACCCGTGGTGGACAGGTTTCAGTGGAACTTTCAGGTTTAGTTAGACCAGAAAGAAAGGCCTGGTGATCTACTTCTTAATTTTAGCCAATGAGAACAGAATATTGTCCAATATAGTGCTAAAAGATAAGCCTCCTAGTTGGCAGATACTCAGATCCAGTGACCCCAACAATGAACTCAAGTATACTAACCATCCTGACACTGCTGCAGGATCAGCTGATGTTTTGTTCTATGGGGTCAACAAGGAGTTGACGTGGACTTGACAGCAACTCACAACAACAACAAAGAAGGCCACAGAGGACATACGATAAGCCAGTAGCAATGCTGGCTTTAAATGCAAGTTTATTTGATTACAGAGTCCAGAATCTTCCCACTCCTTTGGCTTAACTGGTTGGAATTGGAATCAGATTTTCAAGATCTACATTCCAGCTCTGTCCTCAGTTGCTATAAGACATTGAGAAAATTCCTCCCGCTCTCTGGGTTTCTGTGTTGGGAATGGTTGGAATTGCCAACTTCTGTGACCTGGGTGGGTCAGTGGGGCAGGAAACAGCCCGAAGCCCCAGACTTTGTCTTGTTTATCAGAGTGAGTGATTGGCAAAGCAAAGGGAAAGCAAAACCCTGCACTCGATAATGCAGGTCACTGTACCTCTCCATGCATTTGGATCTGGACTCTGGGGAAGGGTAGGTGATGGGGGAGAGGCCCGTATTTCAAGCATTTATCCAACACATGCAAGGCAGCCAGCCTGTCCCAGGAACAAATTACAAAGGCAGGTGGAAATCGTTATACTTGTTGAGAGAATCAGGGTACAGGAACTTACTGAGAGGCCCTGAAAGATGATGAGAATGAAAACCAGATTTCACAGGGTTAGAGGAAAGACTCAATGAGACTTAACCATTTTGTTTTAGAACCTGGGCCAGGGTGGGGGCACATTTTAAAGGAGGAGAGAATGAGCCAAACAGTCAAATGACTGGCTCAAGTTACAATATCGACCTTTCAGACTTACACACAGCTCTCTTGACTCGCGCCCAGTGCTCCCCTCTCCACCAGCCAATATTCTTTACTCACCAGCCCACGTGGCAGGGAGACTTGGGAAAGCACACACTGTTGGAAAAGAGGCAGTAAATTGGATTTAAGTCTTGATGATGCTAATGGGATACATCTGCTGGGCTCATAACTGGGCTTTTATTATTTGTACATTGATGATGCCAATTGTATACATTATCTTTGGATGCTTGGTGAAAATGATGGTTGCATCATGATTTGTTGGAATCTACGGAGACAGAATTTTACTAAAACAAGGAATAAATGGAAAAGTCCAAAGGTGTTGTTCAGCCTCAGAACACATGATTCTCATCCGAAGCTGAAACATCTCCATCCTTCCGAGTCATTAGAACATAGGAACTTTGTTCCTTAGGGAAGCTGGGAGATGGGTGGCCTTTCAAACGTGGCCTTCCACATCAGTCCCAGTTCTGCCTCTGTTCTACAATTGGACCAGCAGATCCAGTCTGTGGTCCACATTGTGCGGTGCTGGGAGAGGTCTGGAGGTACTGAGAGATGAAGGAGGCAGTGTAGTGAGGAAAAACAGCCCACACGTCATTGAACATTGGCCCAGTTGTTCTCTGACATTGTATTTATGCTCTTGCTTGCCAACCTCTGGAAGAAAGGGTGTAGACTTTGACTACTGTTCTGAACCAGGATGCAAAGGTTTCACAAAAAGACTCTGAAGTTAGATTAACTGGGTTTAAGTCCCAGCTCTGCTTATCAGCTGTTGAGCTTGGGCAAACTACTTTATTTCTCTTGAGTCTCAGTTTGCTTATTAGAAAAATGTGAATAATCATACTACATACATGTTGCTGTTGAGTGCTGTTGAGTCCATTCCAAATCATAGCGACCCTGTATAGGGTTTCTGAGGCTGTAATCCTTAAGAGGAGCCCTGGTATCATAGTGGGTTATGAGCTGGGCTGCTAACTGTAAGGTGAGAGTTCAAATCTACCAGCTGCTCCATGGGAGAAAGATGAGGCTTTCTGCTCCTGTAAAGAGTATAACCTCAGACACCCTATACAGTGTCATTGTGAGTTGACTTTGTGTCATTGTGACTTGACAGTACACAATCACCACCACCATTAATCTTTAAGGGAGCAGAAAGCCACATCTTTCATCTACGGAGTCACTGGTGCATTTGAACTGATGCTGACGTTGAGGTTAGCAGTCCAACAAGTAATACACACACACACACACACACAGTAAAGTCTGGGGAAAGCTGAACCTGTTTAAGGCAAAAACCTGTCAAAGAATAAAACTCAATTGTTTTCCATTAGTAGAAAGCGATGGAAAAGTAGTAGGACTGCAGCTTGTCGAAGATGGAAAACTTGCAAGACCTGGAAAACCAAGGCAATGCTGTTCCCACAGGTCTCGTTGTACATACATACATAGGGCTATTGGGAGGATTGAGTGAGAGTCCAGATGTAGTCTGATTGCTGCTAAGTTGCTAAGTGCGTCAAGTCAATTCTGACTCATAGAGACCCTGTGTAGGGTTTCTGAGGAGCAGTTGGCAGGTTTGAACCACCGACCTGTGGTTAATAATCTAGTGCTTAACCTATAGCATCATACCAGGACTCTTGATTGTTGTTGTTATTTTTGAGTGCCGTTGAGTCTATTCCAACCCATAGCGACCCTATATAGGGTTTCCAAGGAGCAACTGGTGAGCTTGAACCTGATTAACATATTATAAATGCTCAATAAAGTGGACAATGTGGTTATTACACATGTAACATCAAATCTGTGGTGGCATTAATTATAAGATGTACCTGGTGTGGTGCTGTAGTATTAGCACTGGAATGCTAACTACAAGGTCAGCAGTTCAAACCCACCATCCACTCCTCAGAAACCCTATACTGGTTGCTGTGAGTCAGAACTGGCATTTCACAACCACCACCACCACTATTTTATCTACCATTAAAAATAAAAAAAGAAGAAACAGTGACAAACTATGACACAAATCTTTCTGAACATGCAGAATCCTTATTAAATACTTATGAGAGAGCCCTTTAGTCTTGTTGTTAAGTGCCATCGAGTAGGTTCGGACCCATAGTGACCCTGTATAGGGTTTCTGAGGAGCTGCTGGTGAGCTTGAACCGCCGACCTTGCAGTTCAAACCGACTGCAGTCCAGAGCATTAACCCACAGCGCCACACCAGGACTGCTTTATACTTAGATATGCTATTTAATAATATATCACTTTTGGATATATATAAAAAGGAAAATGTAAACAAAATGAATTTACTTGAGAGGAGCCAACTCTTCAGAACCACTTTTTGATTCAGCATCAGTAATGACCATATTTTCACACTACGTTGTCTAGGACCATTAATGGTATAGATGATGTACCATTTCTTAAATGCACCCTTCCCTTCTGCCTTTAGGATTTATTTCCAAGCCACCGATACACTGTAAGGTTTTAGGTCTGTGTGCAGAGTGACAGCCGTGTCTGACAGCCAGCCACCTGCCAGATAAGATTGTAAGATGTGTCCTGACTTCGAAACCCAATTGAGTTGGTTCTGACTCATAGTGACTCTACAGGGCAGGGTACCGCTGCTTCCATAGGGTTTTTGAGGCTGTGAATCTTTACAGGAGCAGACAGCCTCATCTTTCTTCCATGGAGCAGCTTGGTGGATTTGAACCACTGGCCTTTCAGTTAGGAGTCCAGCACTTAACCCATGGCACCACCAGGGCCCCTATCCTGATTTCTGAGATGTCAAAATGTGAAAAAAGTGTGCATCTTAGAATCAAGAAATCATGCCATTATTGTGTTATCTTCAGTTGTAAGTTGTACTAGAATCAGTTTTAAAGTTTGTGAATAATTTACTTAACAGATTAGAGTAGTCCATGTTTCTCTTCTTCATGGCAGTTACAACTACTGCTGCTATTATTACTACTATACTTACATCGTTGTTGTTAAACGCCGTCGAGTCCATTCTGACTCATAGCGACCCTGTATAGATAGGGTTTCTGAGGAGCAGCTGATAGGTTTGAACTGCTGACCTAGTGGTTCACAGTCCAGTGCTGCTCCTACAGTGCTACACCGGGACTCCATAATGTATAAAAGTTAGTCTTTCCCCACATTCTTACCAGCACTTGATGTTCTTTAAAATGTATGCCAATCAGAGTTAATTCTCACTGTAGGGTGGATCAAGCTTGTGAATAAACATCGTCAGTCATGTGTGCCTCAGAGGGGAGAAAGTTGAGAGTCACCTGACCTTTGAGAATAGTTGTTTGACCATAAACATCATACTGAGCTTTAAAAGTTGATGAATTGCTTAATAACTCCTCATAGTAATTCACCGCAGCCAGTGAAACATGAACTGCCATTAAAACAAAGCAGTCATTAGATTAATTGCTGCGATGAAAGAACTTCCCAATGGACTTCCTAAGTGGGGTCTGAAGCCCGCTCAGCTGGTCCCTGCGGATAGTTCAACAATGAGGTAACACTGAACCAGAACAATTTCCAGGAGAGGGAAAACTCGATGAGACTTGCTTGTGGGCGGGTGTGAAATGAGAGTCCTTCATCAGTAAGTAGATCTAGTACTTGAGTATCTCGGTATCCTCCATCAGTAAG
>NW_006408674.1:394025-403022 GCF_000296735.1 Chrysochloris asiatica
ACTCTAGGAGTCTGAATTCATATCAGTGTCAGGACCATGCTGTATTCACTCCAGGAAGAGACTATTCCTGGTCTCTTTCAGCTGCTGACAGCCCTGGGCATTTCTTGGCTTGTAGTTGTTGTTCAGTGTTGTCGAGTTGGTTCTAACTCATAATAACCTTGTATAGGGTTTCCAAGGAGCAACTTATCTTACAGCACCATAACAGGAGTCCACTTGTAGATGGAGCTTCACAAAAGCATCTTCCCCTTTGTGTGTGTATATATATGTTGTTGTTAAATGCCATTGAGTCAGTTCCGATCCATAGCACCCCTGTATAGGGTTTCCGAGGAGCAGCTGGTGAGCTTGTGGTTCAAACCAACTTTGCAGTACAGAGCATTAACCTTCAGCACCACACCAGGACACCAATATAGTTACTCCTTTTATAAAACATCACTCAGAAGGGATTATGTCCCACCCTACTCTATTATGACCTCATTTGCATAGCCTTTCTCACTCCCTGTTTCCAAACAGGGTCCTATTTCCAGGCACGGGGGTTAGACATATCTTCTTGGAGGGATACAATTCAATCCAAGTATCTCTGGTCATACTTGGCCAACAATTGGCAGGGCAGAACCACAGCAGAAGGGTGATGGCTCTCACCTCAGGCCAGCTTTGGGAGGTGATGTCTGCCTGTAACGTTAGCCCTTTCTGTACTGGGTCACCTTCTTCCCAGACCCCCAGGCCCTCCTGGTTTACCTATTCCCTCCTTGTCATGCACCTCTGCCTCTCCAGAGTCAGTCTTCGGGGTGTTAAGAAAACAGAGCAGGAAGTCCAGGAATCAGGTCTGGGTTCTAGTCCTGCCCCATCACCAGTGGTTGACTGTGACTGTCCATTGGGATGACCCCTGCCCTTGGCCTCCTGTGCTGTTAGTGTGAGGAGCAGCATACATCAAGAATCAGAAGGTCTTTGGGAACTATCAAGTCCACAGATAACAGGTTAAGGAAGGCAGTATGGTTCAGTGGAGGGGGCTTCGCCACTTGAACGGTTTAGTAGCTAGTCTCCATCCCTTAACAGGATGAGTAACTTCAGGAAGGCTCCTCATCACATTGGGCCTCAGTTTCCCCATCTATGAAACTAGAACATTTAATCACTGTACCACCAGGGCTCCAATAATAATAATGATAAAATAATAATGTTGTTACTAAGAACTGTGAAGTCGTTTCTGACTCATAGCAATCCTGTATATGGTTTCCAAGGAGCTTCTGGTGGGTTTGAAGCTCTGATCTTGTGGTTAGTAGTCCAGTGCTTTTTCTACAACACCACACCAGCACTCCAATAATAATAATGTTGTTGCTAAGGGCCATGGAGTTGGTTCTGATTCATAACAACCTTGTATAGGGTTTCTGAGTAGAGACTGGTGAGTTTGAACCTTTGACCTTGCGGTTCAAACTGACCTTCAGTCCAACACATTATCCTGCAGTGCTATACCAGGACTCCAGTACTAATAATAGAGTGTGGGGCTGTGGGATAAACCACGTGGAAACCCTATAAACCCTATACGGGGTCACTATGAATCGGAACTGACTCAAAGGCAATTAACAATAACAAAAGTCTATATCTGGAGTCCTAGTGTGGCACTGTGACATAATGCACTGGATTGCAAGATTGATTTGAACCACAAGGTCGGCAATTCAAGCTCACCATTTGCTCCTTGGAAACCCTATACAGGGTCACTATGAGTTGGAACCAACTGGGTGACACTTAACAAGAAGTATATATTTAGTATCAACTAAGTGCTGGCATTGGTTAATTGTTTAACATGTAGGAGTCCTGGTGTGGTGCTGTGGGTTAATGCTCTGAACCACAAAGTCAGTCTGAACTGCAAGGTTGGTGGGTTAAGCTCACCAGCCACTCTCGGAGACCCTGTACAGAGTCGCTATAAATCAGAACCTACTGGATGGCACTTAACAACAACAACAACAACATCTCTTTCAATGGACTCCTGGTGTGGCACTGTGGGTTAATGAGCTGGACTGCAAAGTCAGTTTGAACGGCAGGTAATCGGTGGTGGTGGTGGTGGTGTTGAGTACTGTCGAGTTCGTTCCAACTCATAGCCACCCTGTATAGGAGTTTCTGTAGAGTGGCTGGTGAGTTTGAACTGCCTACCTTGTAGTTCGAACTGACCTTACGGTCCAGTGCTTTACCCAACAGCACCGCACCAGGAATCCACAGCGACACACAAAGTGCTAAGTGGTACAGGGGGTTAGACTAAGGTCAGCGATTCAAACCCACCAGCTGCTCTGAGAAAGAAGTTACTTAGTTTCAGAAACTCAAAAGAAGTTCTACCCTGTCCTACACAGCCACTGTGAGCTGGGAACGACTTGATGGCAATGGTTTAGTTTCATCAAAAATGGTTTTTATCTATTTATAGAATCACACCTATAAATACTTCGGTATTTAAGTAAACACCCAGTTTCCATCAAGTCAAGCCTGAGTTATGTGTGTCAGAGTAGAACTGTACTTCACAGGGTTTTCAGGGGCTGCTTTCTCAGAAGTAGGTGTCAGACCTGTCTCTGAGGTACCCCTGGGTGTAGCTGAACCTCCAACAATTTTGTACCACCTATGGATTCCAGGTAAGGCACTCTAGTAGCATAGTGCTTACGAATTGGGCTGCGAAGCGCAAGGTCAGCAGTTTGAAACTACCAGCTGTTCCGCAGAAGAAAGATGAAGCGTTTTGCTCCCGTAAAGATTTACAGCCTTGGAAACCCTGTACAGGGTCACTATGAGTCAGAACCGATTCCACGGCACATGACAACAACAATGGACTCCAGGTATTCAAATACCTATTCATATTTGTTGTTGTAATTAACTGCCGTTGAGTCACCAACTCATAGTGACCCTGTATCGGGTTTACAAGGAGCAGCTGGTTGGTTTGAAACGCAAACATTTGCAGTTAGCAGTCCAGGGCTTATTCTACAGCACCACATATTTAGTAGGACCTAAGTTGGTATGGGTTGTATCTCAATGTAAAGAAAACAAAAATCCTCACCACTGGACCAATAAACAACATCCATATAAATGGAGAAAAGATTGAAGTTGTCAAAGTTTTAATTTTGCTTGAATCAACCATCAACATTCATGGAAGCAGCAGTCAAGAAATCAAATGACATATTGCATTGGGCAAATCTGCTGCACAAGACCTCTTTCAAGTGTCAAAGAGCAAAGACGTAAGTTGGAGGACTAAGGTGCACCTGACCCAAGTCATGGTATTTTCAATAACCTCATACGCATGCGAAAGTTGGACAGTGAATAAGGAAAACCATAGAGGAATTGATGCATTTTAGTTATGGTGCTGGAGGAGAATATTAAAAGTACCAGGGACTGCCAAAATAACAAATAGACCTGTGTTGGAAGAAATATAGTCAGAGTGCTCCTTGGAGGCCAGGATGGCCAGACTTCGTCTCTCATACTTCAGTGATATTGTCAGGGTGACCAGTTGCTGGAGAAGGATATCATGTTTGGTAGGGTGGAGGGTCAGAGAAAAAGAGGAAGACCCCCAGTGATATGGATTGGCACAGTGGCAGCAGTGATGGGCTCAGGCATAGCAACAGTTGTGAGGTTGGTGTAGGACCGGGCAGTGTTTCATTCTGTTGTGCATAGGGTCGCTATGAGTCGGTACCGACTTGAAGGCTCCTAACCACAACAACAGAACAACAAGTTGAATAAGCACTGGACTGCTAGTCATAAGGATGGAGGTTCAAACTCACCAAGCTGCTCCTTGGAAACCCTATACAGGGTTGATATGATTGAAACCGACTTGATAGCACATAACAACAACAACAACAACAAACACCTAAATATTAGTAAATATCTAGTTAGTAAATAGTACTACCTGCCTAATGAAATTATTGAAAGAATTAAATGTGGAGAAAATTACATGCACAGCACATAGCATGGCATGTAGTAAACTACGGACTAATTGTGGTTGTTCTTTTTAGGTGCCATCAGGTAAGCTCCAACTCAGTAACCCGATGCACACCAGGGTGAAATACTGCCCATTCCTGCGCCATCCTCAAAATTGCTATGTTTGAGCCATTGTCACTGATAACTGTGTCAGTGCGTATCATTGGGGGTCTTCCTCTTTTTCACTCACCAAGCATGATGTCCTTATCAAGGGGTGGTCCCTTCTGACAACATGTTCAAAGTACACAGAATGACATCTTGCCATCCTGGCTTCCAAGGAGGATTCTGGCCATACTTCTTCCAAGGTAGATTGGTTTGTTCTTTTGGCAGTCCAAGATACTTTCCATACTCTTCACCAACACCATAGTGCAAATGCATCAATTCTCCTGTCTTCCTTATTCATTGTCCAGCTTTCACATGCATACGAGGCAATAGGAAACACCATGGCTTGGGTCAGGCACACCTTAATCCTCAAACTGACATCTTTTCTCTTTTACACTATAAAGTGGTCTTTTGTAGATTTGTCCACTGCAATATATAGTTTGATTTTAGGACGGCTGCTTCCATGAGCAATGATTGTGGACTCAAGTAAAATGACATCCTTGACAACTTCAATGGCTTCATAGTTGTTGTTGTTAAGTGTCATCAAGTGGGTTCCTACCCATAGCGACCCTATATAGGGTTTCCAAGGAGAGGCTGGTGAGTTTGAACAGTCAGCTTAGTGGTTAACAGTTCAGTGCTTATCCTACAGCGCCACACCAGGACTCAAATGGGCTAATTGATCCATATGAATTAGTAGCTATTATTAATCAAAATTTAGCATCGATGGACTCAAGCATGGCAACAATAGTGAGGCTGACCCAGGGTTGGGCAGTGTTTTGTTCTGCTGTGCATAAGGTCACTATGGGTTGGTATCAACTCGATGGCATCTAATAACAACAACATTAAATAAAAATGGAAAGGCTAGTCTGGCAGAAGCACAAGAAGCAAGCAGGGAGGTACAGAAGGATGGGATTCTTTCTTGTGTCCTGAGAGCAAAGCCATTTGTATTCGCCATATGATCTGAGGCAAGCTCCTCTCCTGTAATTCATCAGTACTGCCCTGCTGGTTTTCCTGGAAAGAATGAGCACTGTCCCAGTCGTCCTAGACAGATACGAACACAGGTCACAAGTCCAGCCTCCTGGGTTAGTAGCTTTGTCTTCTCAGGAGTGTCTCTGTGGGTTTTTACTTGCATACAGCCTCTCGGCTGCTTCTCTTTAAATCATCTCAGCATCACGGAGGTTGGAAGCTTGCTTGCATCTCAGGGGCGGCAGCTGTCTCCCGTGGAATATGAATAGCACCCGCCGGGCTGTTTGTCTTGTTACCTTTGCAATCTGCCTTCTGCACAATGTCTAGGTCAGGCATATTTGCAGGCTTGGTGAAGTCATTATTTTTCTTGGTGACATTTTCTGGGAGCAGTCTGGAGTCTTGAGTTGCTGAGGACAGCCTTTGCCTATGTCTAGAACAGTGTGTAGCCCACTTCCCCATTGCCATTTGTGTCTATTTGTCCCTGGATTGTTTGCAGACCCACCCACGCTCAGACCAAAGAATCCCAGGGCACTGGAGTTTAGGAGTAGCCCTCATCAGACTCACATACATGCCAACCCCCTTGGGGATCTTGTTAAACTTCAGGAGGTATGGGTCCAGGCTGGAGAGTCTGTGTTTCTAACATGTCTTCAAGTGATGACAATGCGGATGTTCTAGTCCATGGAACACACTTGGAGTAGCCAAGTGATCATGCATCAAAATCACCTGCGAGTCTTGTTAAACACAGATTACCAGGTCCCATTCTCAGAGGTTCTAATTCAGTAGGCCTGGGGTGGAGCCCAAGAATTTGCATTTGTAACAAGTTCTCGGGTGAGGTTAATGCTGTTGGTCAAGAGATCACACTGTAAGAACCCTTGGTCTAAAGTCTCCCAACCTGCTCATCACCTTTATTCTTCTTCTCTGACTTCTGGGACCTGTCTGAAGGTTCCTGTTCTAACTGCTTGCCACAATTCCATCCCACTAGGAGTCTTGGTGTGGCGCTGCAGAATAATGCGCTGTACTACATACAACAAGGTTGGGTTGAACTGCAAGGTCAGCAGTTCAAACCTCACTAGTCACTCTTGGGAACCCTATACAGGGTTGCTATGAGTCGAAGCCGACTCGATGGCAGTTCACAACAACAACATGAGTCCTGGTGTGGTGCTGTAGGATGAAGCACCGGACTGCAAGGCTGGTTTGAGCCACACAATACACTGTCAGTGGTTCCACCTCACCAGCCGATCCTTAGAAACTCTATACAGAGTTACTATGAGTCGGAACTGACTTAATGGCACTTAATAACAACAACAACAAAGCTCCTGACAAGACCCTAAACTTGGCCAATGACTCCTGTTATTCTCTATGGCATTTGTCTTGACCTCGTCTTGTGCTCTGTTCATGTTCCCACCTCCAGCCTCTTCTGGCCCTTTAGATTTGAACTCTGACATGGATCTCCAGCCTTGGTCTTTCAATCACAGGTCTGATACTCCAGTCTCCCCACCCCGATGGCCCTGGACAAGTAGGCCACTCCTGTCTGCACTCTAGGGCCCCTTCCCTCTGTTCCTGCCTCCTCTAGGGACCCCCATGCATTTGCTTGGGGTCTGGCATGGGAGGTTACACCCAAAGGAAGCAGAAACCATGACACTAATTGAACCAGCATGGACAAAAGGTCCTGGAATTCAGGTCCCTACCCCTCTCCCATCCCCTCCAGCCAGAGTCTAGCAGAGGCTGGAATGAGTTAGCGTGACCTGCTGGATTGATACCGTTAACAAGGCAGTTGTGTAATGCTTTGTTTAACAGCGCTGGTTTCTGGGCGGGACCCAAGGCGAGGCTGGACTCTGACAGACGTCATCCATGGCTGCAACTAGGCCTCTTGATGTCAAATGCCCTCAACTACTCTGGTCTCCACTGTGGAACCCTGGGACCATTCCTCAGAGCTTTCCCTGACAAGCCTGTTGCTGGGGAACTTTCTGTCTTACAGGTATGTCTTTCTTGCTGGACAATCTGTGTATGTGGTCAGAGCAGAAAAGAGCAAGCTTTCCGGGGCCCTGCTGCGAGGATTAAGTGGCTACTTGAGGGCCTGTGGACTTTTCTCTGTGACTAAGAATCCTTGGTCTCAGAGAGTTTCCCTTTTTTTGTTACTATGGCTCCCATAGTAAGTCCTTCCTAACCTGTGGGTTGGAATCCTGGTGTGGCGCTGTGGGTTGATGTGCCAGACTGCAAAGCCATTTGAACTGCAAGGTCGGTGGTTCAAGCTCACCAGCTGCTCCTCGGAAACCCTATACAGGGTTGCTACGGGTCGGAATCGACTCGACGGCACTTAACAACAACAACCTGTGGGTTAATGAGCTGGACTGCAAAGTCAGTTTGAACAACAGGGTCAGTGGCTCAAGCTCATCAGCTGCTCCTCGGAAACCCTATGCAGGGTTGTTATAGGTTGGAACTGACTCAATGGCACTTAATAACAACAACCACTACCACCTTCTAGGGAGCATGGTGGCTCTGTAGGGTAAGCATTGGACTGCAAATCATAAGGTCGGAGGTTCGAATCAACAAGTCACTCCGAGGGAGAAAAATAAGACTTTCTGCTCCCACAAAGATTTACAACCGCAGAAACCCTGTACAGGATTTCTATGAGTCAGAACTGACCCCATGGTACTTAGTAGCAACAACATCTTCAGGACAGCTCCTGCCTCCTTCCCTGAGCCCAGCACTGTAGAAAGACAGAAGCTTGGTATCAGACTGGCCTGGGTTTGAATCCTACCTCACTGCTCTTTAACTACATGACCTTGGGCAAGTGACTTAACCTCTTTAAGTCACCATTGCCTTATCAGTAAAGCAAGGAACACAGCCTCCACACCTCATGGGACAGTTTGAGCAGTAAATGAGAGGATGTGGTGAAGTATCAGCACAGTGACTGATATACAGGGGTCTGACTGGTCACCCCAGCCTCCTCCCAGCACCTGCCACGCATCAAGGACTAGGGCTTCCTTCAGCTATTGCTCAGCAATTCAGACAAGAAACAAGTAGGTTGGATTTAAGGTTGGTTTGGTTCCTTCCTGACTCTAACCTTGGGTGAGAATGGCAGCGTGGGCTAATGGACAGTACAAGGGGCAGAGGACCAGGGATCTAGGCCTGGTTGAGCCCCTCACAGCCTATGTGACCCCCGGTCAACCATGCCCCTCTCTCTGCCTCAGAGTGTTCATCTGTAGAATGAGGCAGCTCAACTTTTGTAAAGCCCAAGTTTTTCCAGCATCATGATTTTAAAGTAGGTGCTTACTAAGCAGACACTCAATAAGCACATCTGGGCTGGTGGACAGGACCTGGACAAGTACATGGATCTGTGTCACACTTAAGAGTCATCCTTAGTGTGACAAATCCAGGGAACTCTTGGACCCAGAGTCAGTGACATAGCCACAGAGGACTAGAGTGGAGAGTGAAGCATCCAGCTGATAAGAAGAGAGGGCACATGCATAAGTACATCCACACTTGCAGATAATACCCACTTGACCTGGCTTCAATGGCTGGATGATCAGAGCTCAACTAGAAGAAGAAAGAAGAGGGAAAAAGAGTCATCTGATACAATTTGATGAATTTGACACACACCTATGGAAGCAGTAGCTCAAAAGAGTGAACGAATCTTCACAGCGAGGGTAATTCCCACCTCCTTCACACATGGAGAGGACAGGGATGGGCAACTTGGACATTGGCTACCCAGAATTGTGGGGGTCGGGTGGGGGTGGTTACAGAGGCAAGAAGTGACTGGCTTACAAGCTTTCAAGAGACCTAGATCCAGAGGGCATGGAGGAAGGCAGAATCTCCACTGAGTAGTATCCATTCTGTGTAGTTAGGGTTGATGAAAGGAAATGCGGATAGGTCTCTTGCGATACAACAGCGAATAATTGTTATCAGGACTGATTGTAAGGGCTGGAAATGTAAAGGTAGGTGTTTTGGGGCAAAGGGAGGGGAGTGATTAACCTTGCAGTCTAG